>NW_027672767.1:0-146000 GCF_964194105.1 Spermophilus citellus | reverse complement strand
AAGGAGTATCACGTTCTCTCTCTAAGTTTTGTTTCCTCTTGATGTAGCCCTAAGCAGTGACTGGCGAGAAACACTTTCATGGAAAGGTGTTGCAAAGCTTCCAAAAATTACGAATCTCCAGAAATCTCAGCAAATATTTTTTCACCCAAACTGGATGATACTTTCAGGTAATGATCAGTACACTAAGGCGACTTGGTTCCCCAAATTTCGTTCTTCTATGTTGAAGCGTTCATTTCCAGTAACAGTTTGAATTTTTAGGTTTCACTCTGTTTTCTCCTATATTGATAGATGTATTTGGAACTCTAAATCCAACACGGTTTGTGCTAGCTTCTGAAACTTGACACAATAAAGTAGTTTCAAGTTCTATCTCTATGTTTTGTTTCCTCTTGATGTATCCCTAAGCAGTGACTGGCGAGAAACACTTTCATGGAAAGGGGTTGCCAAGCTTCCAAAAATTACGAATCTCCAGAAATCTCAGCAAATATTTTTTCACCGAAACTGGATGATACTTTCAGGTGATGATCAGTACACTAAGGCGACTTGGTTCCCCAAATTTTGTTCTTCTATATTGAAGCGTTCATTTCCAGTAACAGTTTGAATTTTTAGGTTTCACTCTGTTTTCTCCTATATTGATAGATGTATTTGGAACTCTAAATCCAACACGGTGTGTGCTAGCTACTTGAAACTTCACACAATAAAGGAGTTTCACGTTCTATCTCTATGTTTTGTTTCCTCTTGATGTAGCCCTAAGCAGTGACTGGCGAGAAACACTTTCATGGAAAGGGGTTGCCAAGCTTCCAAAAATTACGAATCTCCAGAAATCTCAGCAAATATTTTTTCACCCAAACTGGATGATACTTTCAGGTAATGATCAGTACACTAAGGCGACTTGGTTGCCCAAATTTCGTTCTTCTATGTTGAAGCGTTCATTTCCAGTAACAGTTTGAATTTTTAGGTTTCACTCTGTTTTCTCCTATATTGATAGATGTATTTGGAACTCTAAATCCAACAAGGTTTGTGCTAGCTTCTTGCAACTTGACACAATAAAGTAGTTTCACGTTCTATCTCTATGTTTTGTTTCCTCTTGATGTAGCCCTAAACAGTGACTGGCGAGAAACACTTTCATGGAAAGGGGTTGCCAAGCTTCCAAAAAATACGAAATTCCAGAAATCTCAGCAAATATTTTTTCACCCAAACTGGATGATACTTTCAGGTAATGATCAGTACACTAAGGCGACTTGGTTCCCCAAATTTCGTTCTTCTATGTTGAAGCGTTCATTTGCAGTAACAGTTTGAATTTTTAGGTTTCACTCTGTTTTCTCCTATATTGATAGGTGTATTTGGAACTCCAAATCCAACACGGTTTGTGCTAGCTTCTTGAAACTTGACACAGTAAAGTAGTTTCACGTTCTATCTCTGTGTTTTGTTTCCTCTTGATGTATCCCTAAGCAGTGACTGGCGAGAAACACTTTCATGGAAAGGGGTTGCCAAGCTTCCAAAAATTACGAATCTCCAGAATTCTCAGCAAATATTTTTTCACCCAAACTGGATGATACTTTCAGGTAATGATCAGTACACTAAGGCGACTTGGTTCCCCAAATTTCGTTCTTCTATGTTGAAGCGTTCATTTCCAGTAACAGTTTGAATTTTTAGGTTTCACTCTGTTTTCTCCTATATTGATAGATGTATTTGGAACTCTAAATCCAACAAGGTTTGTGCTAGCTTCTTGCAACTTGACACAATAAAGTAGTTTCACGTTCTATCTCTATGTTTTGTTTCCTCTTGATGTAGCCCTAAACAGTGACTGGCGAGAAACACTTTCATGGAAAGGGGTTGCCAAGCTTCCAAAAAATACGAAATTCCAGAAATCTCAGCAAATATTTTTTCACCCAAACTGGATGATACTTTCAGGTAATGATCAGTACACTAAGGCGACTTGGTTCCCCAAATTTCGTTCTTCTATGTTGAAGCGTTCATTAGCAGTAACAGTTTGAATTTTTAGGTTTCACTCTGTTTTCTCCTATATTGATAGGTGTATTTGGAACTCTAAATTCAACACGGTTTGTGCTAGCTTCTTGAAACTTGACACAATAAAGTAGTTTCACGTTCTATCTCTATGTTTTGTTTCCTCTTGATGTATCCCTAAGCAGTGACTGGCGAGAAACACTTTCATGGAAAGGGGTTGCCAAGCTTCCAAAAATTACGAATCTCCAGAAATCTCAGCAAATATTTTTTCACCCAAACTGGATGATACTTTCAGGTAATGATCAGTACACTAAGGCGACTTGGTTCCCCAAATTTCATTCTTCTATGTTGAAGCGTTCATTTCCAGTAACAGTTTGAATTTTTAAGTTTCACTCTGTTTTCTCCTATATTGATACATGTATTTGGAACTCTAAATCCAACACGGTTTGTGCTAGCTTCTTGAAACTTGACACAATAAAGGAGGTTCACGTTCTATCCCTATGTTTTGTTTCCTCTTTATATAGCCCTAAGCAGTGACTGGCGAGAAACACTTTCATGGAAAGGGGTTGCCAAGCTTCCAAAAATTACGAATCTCCAGAAATCTCAGCAAATATTTTTTCACCCAAACTGGATGATACTTTCAGGTAATGATCAGTACACTACGGCGACTTGGTTCCCCAAGTTTCGTTCTTCTATGTTGAAGCGATCATTTCCAGTAACATTTTGAATTTTTAGGTTTCACTCTATTTTCTCCTATATTGATAGATGTATTTGGAACTCTAAATCCAACACGGTTTGTGCTAGCTTCTTGAAACTTGACACAATAAAGTAGTTTCACGTTCTATCTCTATGTTTTGTTTTTTCTTGATGTAGCCCTAAGCAGTGACTGGCGAGAAACACTTTCATAGAAAGGTGTTGCCAAGCTTCCCAAAATTACGAATCTCCAGAAATCTCAGCAAATATTTTTTCACCCAAACTGGATGATACTTTCAGGTAATGATCAGTACACTAAGGTGACTTGGTTCCCCAAGTTTCGTTCTTCTATGTTGAAGCGATCATTTCCAGTAACATTTTGAATTTTTAGGTTTCACTCTATTTTCTCCTATATTGATAGATGTATTTGGAACTCTAAATCCAACACGGTTTGTGCTAGCTTCTTGAAACTTGACACAATAAAGTAGTTTCACGTTCTATCCCTATGTTTTGTTTCCTCTTGATATAGCCCTAAGCAGTGACTGGCGAGAAACACTTTCATGGAAAGGTGTTGCCAAGCTCTAAAAATTATGAATCTCCAGAAATCTCAGCAAATATTTTTTCACCCAAACTGGATGATACTTTCAGGTAATGATCAGTACACTAAGGCGACTTGGTTCCACAAATTTCGTTCTTCTATGTTGAAGCGTTCATTTCCACTAACAGTTTGAATTTTTAGGTTTCACTCTGTTTTCTCCTATATTGATAGATGTATTTGGAACTCTAAATCCAACACGGTTTGTGCTAGCTTCTTGAAACTTGACACAATAAAGGAGTATCACGTTCTCTCTCTATGTTTTGTTTCTTCTTGATGTAGCCCTAAGCAGTGACTGGCGAGAAACACTTTCATGGAAAGGTGTTGCAAAGCTTCCAAAAATTACGAATCTCCAGAAATCTCAGCAAATATTTTTTCACCCAAACTGGATGATACTTTCAGGTAATGATCAGTACACTAAGGCGACTTGGTTCCCCAAATTTCGTTCTTCTATGTTGAAGCGTTCATTTCCAGTAACAGTTTGAATTTTTAGGTTTCACTCTGTTTTCTCCTATATTGATAGATGTATTTGGAACTCTAAATCCAACACGGTTTGTGCTAGCTTCTGAAACTTGACACAATAAAGTAGTTTCAAGTTCTATCTCTATGTTTTGTTTCCTCTTGATGTAGCCCTAAGCAGTGACTGGCGAGAAACACTTTCATGGAAAGGTGTTGCAAAGCTTCCAAAAATTACGAATCTCCAGAAATCTCAGCAAATATTTTTTCACCCAAACTGGATGATACTTTCAGGTAATGATCAGTACACTAAGGCGACTTGGTTCCACAAATTTCGTTCTTCTATGTTGAAGCGTTCATTTCCAGTAACAGTTTGAATTTTTAGGTTTCACTCTGTTTTCTCCTATATTGATAGATGTATTTGGAACTCTAAATCCAACACGGTTTGTGCTAGCTTCTTGAAACTTGACACAATAAAGGAGTATCACGTTCTCTCTCTAAGTTTTGTTTCCTCTTGATGTAGCCCTAAGCAGTGACTGGCGAGAAACACTTTCATGGAAAGGTGTTGCAAAGCTTCCAAAAATTACGAATCTCCAGAAATCTCAGCAAATATTTTTTCACCCAAACTGGATGATACTTTCAGGTAATGATCAGTACACTAAGGCGACTTGGTTCCCCAAATTTCGTTCTTCTATGTTGAAGCGTTCATTTCCAGTAACAGTTTGAATTTTTAGGTTTCACTCTGTTTTCTCCTATATTGATAGATGTATTTGGAACTCTAAATCCAACACGGTTTGTGCTAGCTTCTGAAACTTGACACAATAAAGTAGTTTCAAGTTCTATCTCTATGTTTTGTTTCCTCTTGATGTATCCCTAAGCAGTGACTGGCGAGAAACACTTTCATGGAAAGGGGTTGCCAAGCTTCCAAAAATTACGAATCTCCAGAAATCTCAGCAAATATTTTTTCACCGAAACTGGATGATACTTTCAGGTGATGATCAGTACACTAAGGCGACTTGGTTCCCCAAATTTTGTTCTTCTATATTGAAGCGTTCATTTCCAGTAACAGTTTGAATTTTTAGGTTTCACTCTGTTTTCTCCTATATTGATAGATGTATTTGGAACTCTAAATCCAACACGGTTTGTGCTAGCTACTTGAAACTTCACACAATAAAGGAGTTTCACGTTCTATCTCTATGTTTTGTTTCCTCTTGATGTAGCCCTAAGCAGTGACTGGCGAGAAACACTTTCATGGAAAGGGGTTGCCAAGCTTCCAAAAATTACGAATCTCCAGAAATCTCAGCAAATATTTTTTCACCCAAACTGGATGATACTTTCAGGTAATGATCAGTACACTAAGGCGACTTGGTTCCCCAAATTTCGTTCTTCTATGTTGAAGCGTTCATTTCCAGTAACAGTTTGAATTTTTAGGTTTCACTCTGTTTTCTCCTATATTGATAGATGTATTTGGAACTCTAAATCCAACAAGGTTTGTGCTAGCTTCTTGCAACTTGACACAATAAAGTAGTTTCACGTTCTATCTCTATGTTTTGTTTCCTCTTGATGTAGCCCTAAACAGTGACTGGCGAGAAACACTTTCATGGAAAGGGGTTGCCAAGCTTCCAAAAAATACGAAATTCCAGAAATCTCAGCAAATATTTTTTCACCCAAACTGGATGATACTTTCAGGTAATGATCAGTACACTAAGGCGACTTGGTTCCCCAAATTTCGTTCTTCTATGTTGAAGCGTTCATTTGCAGTAACAGTTTGAATTTTTAGGTTTCACTCTGTTTTCTCCTATATTGATAGGTGTATTTGGAACTCCAAATCCAACACGGTTTGTGCTAGCTTCTTGAAACTTGACACAGTAAAGTAGTTTCACGTTCTATCTCTGTGTTTTGTTTCCTCTTGATGTATCCCTAAGCAGTGACTGGCGAGAAACACTTTCATGGAAAGGGGTTGCCAAGCTTCCAAAAATTACGAATCTCCAGAAATCTCAGCAAATATTTTTTCACCCAAACTGGATGATACTTTCAGGTAATGATCAGTACACTAAGGCGACTTGGTTCCCCAAATTTCGTTCTTCTATGTTGAAGCGTTCATTAGCAGTAACAGTTTGAATTTTTAGGTTTCACTCTGTTTTCTCCTATATTGATAGGTGTATTTGGAACTCTAAATTCAACACGGTTTGTGCTAGCTTCTTGAAACTTGACACAATAAAGTAGTTTCACGTTCTATCTCTATGTTTTGTTTCCTCTTGATGTATCCCTAAGCAGTGACTGGCGAGAAACACTTTCATGGAAAGGGGTTGCCAAGCTTCCAAAAATTACGAATCTCCAGAATTCTCAGCAAATATTTTTTCACCCAAACTGGATGATACTTTCAGGTAATGATCAGTACACTAAGGCGACTTGGTTCCCCAAATTTCATTCTTCTATGTTGAAGCGTTCATTTCCAGTAACAGTTTGAATTTTTAGGTTTCACTCTGTTTTCTCCTATATTGATACATGTATTTGGAACTCTAAATCCAACACGGTTTGTGCTAGCTTCTTGAAACTTGACACAATAAAGGAGGTTCACGTTCTATCCCTATGTTTTGTTTCCTCTTGATATAGCCCTAAGCAGTGACTGGCGAGAAACACTTTCATGGAAAGGTGTTGCCAAGCTTCCAAAAATTACGAATCTCCAGAAATCTCAGCAAATATTTTTTCACCCAAACTGGATGATACTTTCAGGTAATGATCAGTACATTAAGGTGACTTGGTTCCCCAAGTTTCGTTCTTCTATGTTGAAGCGATCATTTCCAGTAACATTTTGAATTTTTAGGTTTCACTCTATTTTCTCCTATATTGATAGATGTATTTGGAACTCTAAATCGAACACGGTTTGTGCTAGCTTCTTGAAACTTGACACAATAAAGAAGTTTCACGTTCTATCTCTATGTTTTGTTTTTTCTTGATGTAGCCCTAAGCAGTGACTGGCGAGAAACACTTTCATGGAAAGGTGTTGCCAAGCTTCTAAAAATTATGAATCTCCAGAAATCTCAGCAAATATTTTTTCACCCAAACTGGATGATACTTTCAGGTAATGATCAGTACACTAAGGCGACTTGGTTCCACAAATTTCGTTCTTCTATGTTGAAGCGTTCATTTCCAGTAACAGTTTGAATTTTTAGGTTTCACTCTGTTTTCTCCTATATTGATAGATGTATTTGGAACTCTAAATCCAACAAGGTTTGTGCTAGCTTCTTGAAACTTGACACAATAAAGGAGTATCACGTTCTCTCTCTATGTTTTGTTTCCTCTTGATGTAGCCCTAAGCAGTGACTGGCGAGAAACACTTTCATGGAAAGGTGTTGCAAAGCTTCCAAAAATTACGAATCTCCAGAAATCTCAGCAAATATTTTTTCACCCAAACTGGATGATACTTTCAGGTAATGATCAGTACACTAAGGCGACTTGGTTCCCCAAATTTCGTTCTTCTATGTTGAAGCGTTCATTTCCAGTAACAGTTTGAATTTTTAGGTTTCACTCTGTTTTCTCCTATATTGATAGATGTATTTGGAACTCTAAATCCAACACGGTTTGTGCTAGCTTCTTGAAACTTGACACAATAAAGGAGTATCACGTTCTCTCTCTAAGTTTTGTTTCCTCTTGATGTAGCCCTAAGCAGTGACTGGCGAGAAACACTTTCATGGAAAGGTGTTGCAAAGCTTCCAAAAATTACGAATCTCCAGAAATCTCAGCAAATATTTTTTCACCCAAACTGGATGATACTTTCAGGTAATGATCAGTACACTAAGGCGACTTGGTTCCCCAAATTTCGTTCTTCTATGTTGAAGCGTTCATTTCCAGTAACAGTTTGAATTTTTAGGTTTCACTCTGTTTTCTCCTATATTGATAGGTGTATTTGGAACTCTAAATCCAACACGGTTTGTGCTAGCTTCTGAAACTTGACACAATAAAGTAGTTTCAAGTTCTATCTCTATGTTTTGTTTCCTCTTGATGTATCCCTAAGCAGTGACTGGCGAGAAACACTTTCATGGAAAGGGGTTGCCAAGCTTCCAAAAATTACGAATCTCCAGAAATCTCAGCAAATATTTTTTCACCGAAACTGGATGATACTTTCAGGTGATGATCAGTACACTAAGGCGACTTGGTTCCCCAAAGTTTGTTCTTCTATATTGAAGCGTTAATTTCCAGTAACAGTTTGAATTTTTAGGTTTCACTCTGTTTTCTCCTATATTGATAGATGTATTTGGAACTCTAAATCCAACACGGTTTGTGCTAGCTACTTGAAACTTCACACAATAAAGGAGTTTCACGTTCTATCTCTATGTTTTGTTTCCTCTTGATGTAGCCCTAAGCAGTGACTGGCGAGAAACACTTTCATGGAAAGGGGTTGCCAAGCTTCCAAAAATTACGAATCTCCAGAAATCTCAGCAAATATTTTTTCACCCAAACTGGATGATACTTTCAGGTAATGATCAGTACACTAAGGCGACTTGGTTCCCCAAATTTCGTTCTTCTATGTTGAAGCGTTCATTTCCAGTAACAGTTTGAATTTTTAGGTTTCACTCTGTTTTCTCCTATATTGATAGATGTATTTGGAACTCTAAATCCAACAAGGTTTGTGCTAGCTTCTTGCAACTTGACACAATAAAGTAGTTTCACGTTCTATCTCTATGTTTTGTTTCCTCTTGATGTAGCCCTAAACAGTGACTGGCGAGAAACACTTTCATGGAAAGGGGTTGCCAAGCTTCCAAAAAATACGAAATTCCAGAAATCTCAGCAAATATTTTTTCACCCAAACTGGATGATACTTTCAGGTAATGATCAGTACACTAAGGCGACTTGGTTCCCCAAATTTCGTTCTTCTATGTTGAAGCGTTCATTTGCAGTAACAGTTTGAATTTTTAGGTTTCACTCTGTTTTCTCCTATATTGATAGGTGTATTTGGAACTCCAAATCCAACACGGTTTGTGCTAGCTTCTTGAAACTTGACACAGTAAAGTAGTTTCACGTTCTATCTCTGTGTTTTGTTTCCTCTTGATGTATCCCTAAGCAGTGACTGGCGAGAAACACTTTCATGGAAAGGGGTTGCCAAGCTTCCAAAAATTACGAATCTCCAGAAATCTCAGCAAATATTTTTTCACCCAAACTGGATGATACTTTCAGGTAATGATCAGTACACTAAGGCGACTTGGTTCCCCAAATTTCGTTCTTCTATGTTGAAGCGTTCATTAGCAGTAACAGTTTGAATTTTTAGGTTTCACTCTGTTTTCTCCTATATTGATAGGTGTATTTGGAACTCTAAATTCAACACGGTTTGTGCTAGCTTCTTGAAACTTGACACAATAAAGTAGTTTCACGTTCTATCTCTATGTTTTGTTTCCTCTTGATGTATCCCTAAGCAGTGACTGGCGAGAAACACTTTCATGGAAAGGGGTTGCCAAGCTTCCAAAAATTACGAATCTCCAGAATTCTCAGCAAATATTTTTTCACCCAAACTGGATGATACTTTCAGGTAATGATCAGTACACTAAGGCGACTTGGTTCCCCAAATTTCATTCTTCTATGTTGAAGCGTTCATTTCCAGTAACAGTTTGAATTTTTAGGTTTCACTCTGTTTTCTCCTATATTGATACATGTATTTGGAACTCTAAATCCAACACGGTTTGTGCTAGCTTCTTGAAACTTGACACAATAAAGGAGGTTCACGTTCTATCCCTATGTTTTGTTTCCTCTTGATATAGCCCTAAGCAGTGACTGGCGAGAAACACTTTCATGGAAAGGTGTTGCCAAGCTTCCAAAAATTACGAATCTCCAGAAATCTCAGCAAATATTTTTTCACCCAAACTGGATGATACTTTCAGGTAATGATCAGTACATTAAGGTGACTTGGTTCCCCAAGTTTCGTTCTTCTATGTTGAAGCGATCATTTCCAGTAACATTTTGAATTTTTAGGTTTCACTCTATTTTCTCCTATATTGATAGATGTATTTGGAACTCTAAATCGAACACGGTTTGTGCTAGCTTCTTGAAACTTGACACAATAAAGAAGTTTCACGTTCTATCTCTATGTTTTGTTTTTTCTTGATGTAGCCCTAAGCAGTGACTGGCGAGAATCACTTTCATGGAAAGGTGTTGCCAAGCTTCTAAAAATTATGAATCTCCAGAAATCTCAGCAAATATTTTTTCACCCAAACTGGATGATACTTTCAGGTAATGATCAGTACACTAAGGCGACTTGGTTCCACAAATTTCGTTCTTCTATGTTGAAGCGTTCATTTCCAGTAACAGTTTGAATTTTTAGGTTTCACTCTGTTTTCTCCTATATTGATAGATGTATTTGGAACTCTAAATCCAACAAGGTTTGTGCTAGCTTCTTGAAACTTGACACAATAAAGGAGTATCACGTTCTCTCTCTATGTTTTGTTTCCTCTTGATGTAGCCCTAAGCAGTGACTGGCGAGAAACACTTTCATGGAAAGGTGTTGCAAAGCTTCCAAAAATTACGAATCTCCAGAAATCTCAGCAAATATTTTTTCACCCAAACTGGATGATACTTTCAGGTAATGATCAGTACACTAAGGCGACTTGGTTCCCCAAATTTCGTTCTTCTATGTTGAAGCGTTCATTTCCAGTAACAGTTTGAATTTTTAGGTTTCACTCTGTTTTCTCCTATATTGATAGATGTATTTGGAACTCTAAATCCAACACGGTTTGTGCTAGCTTCTGAAACTTGACACAATAAAGTAGTTTCAAGTTCTATCTCTATGTTTTGTTTCCTCTTGATGTAGCCCTAAGCAGTGACTGGCGAGAAACACTTTCATGGAAAGGTGTTGCAAAGCTTCCAAAAATTACGAATCTCCAGAAATCTCAGCAAATATTTTTTCACCCAAACTGGATGATACTTTCAGGTAATGATCAGTACACTAAGGCGACTTGGTTCCACAAATTTCGTTCTTCTATGTTGAAGCGTTCATTTCCAGTAACAGTTTGAATTTTTAGGTTTCACTCTGTTTTCTCCTATATTGATAGATGTATTTGGAACTCTAAATCCAACACGGTTTGTGCTAGCTTCTTGAAACTTGACACAATAAAGGAGTATCACGTTCTCTCTCTAAGTTTTGTTTCCTCTTGATGTAGCCCTAAGCAGTGACTGCCGAGAAACACTTTCATGGAAAGGTGTTGCAAAGCTTCCAAAAATTACGAATCTCCAGAAATCTCAGCAAATATTTTTTCACCCAAACTGGATGATACTTTCAGGTAATGATCAGTACACTAAGGCGACTTGGTTCCCCAAATTTCGTTCTTCTATGTTGAAGCGTTCATTTCCAGTAACAGTTTGAATTTTTAGGTTTCACTCTGTTTTCTCCTATATTGATAGATGTATTTGGAACTCTAAATCCAACACGGTTTGTGCTAGCTTCTGAAACTTGACACAATAAAGTAGTTTCAAGTTCTATCTCTATGTTTTGTTTCCTCTTGATGTATCCCTAAGCAGTGACTGGCGAGAAACACTTTCATGGAAAGGGGTTGCCAAGCTTCGAAAAATTACGAATCTCCAGAAATCTCAGCAAATATTTTTTCACCGAAACTGGATGATACTTTCAGGTGATGATCAGTACACTAAGGCGACTTGGTTCCCCAAATTTTGTTCTTCTATATTGAAGCGTTCATTTCCAGTAACAGTTTGAATTTTTAGGTTTCACTCTGTTTTCTCCTATATTGATAGATGTATTTGGAACTCTAAATCCAACACGGTTTGTGCTAGCTACTTGAAACTTCACACAATAAAGGAGTTTCACGTTCTATCTCTATGTTTTGTTTCCTCTTGATGTAGCCCTAAGCAGTGACTGGCGAGAAACACTTTCATGGAAAGGGGTTGCCAAGCTTCCAAAAATTACGAATCTCCAGAAATCTCAGCAAATATTTTTTCACCCAAACTGGATGATACTTTCAGGTAATGATCAGTACACTAAGGCGACTTGGTTCCCCAAATTTCGTTCTTCTATGTTGAAGCGTTCATTTCCAGTAACAGTTTGAATTTTTAGGTTTCACTCTGTTTTCTCCTATATTGATAGATGTATTTGGAACTCTAAATCCAACACGGTTTGTGCTAGCTTCTTGCAACTTGACACAATAAAGTAGTTTCACGTTCTATCTCTATGTTTTGTTTCCTCTTGATGTAGCCCTAAACAGTGACTGGCGAGAAACACTTTCATGGAAAGGGGTTGCCAAGCTTCCAAAAAATACGAAATTCCAGAAATCTCAGCAAATATTTTTTCACCCAAACTGGATGATACTTTCAGGTAATGATCAGTACACTAAGGCGACTTGGTTCCCCAAATTTCGTTCTTCTATGTTGAAGCGTTCATTTGCAGTAACAGTTTGAATTTTTAGGTTTCACTCTGTTTTCTCCTATATTGATAGGTGTATTTGGAACTCCAAATCCAACACGGTTTGTGCTAGCTTCTTGAAACTTGACACAGTAAAGTAGTTTCAAGTTCTATCTCTGTGTTTTGTTTCCTCTTGATGTATCCCTAAGCAGTGACTGGCGAGAAACACTTTCATGGAAAGGGGTTGCCAAGCTTCCAAAAATTACGAATCTCCAGAAATCTCAGCAAATATTTTTTCACCCAAACTGGATGATACTTTCAGGTAATGATCAGTACACTAAGGCGACTTGGTTCCCCAAATTTCGTTCTTCTATGTTGAAGCGTTCATTAGCAGTAACAGTTTGAATTTTTAGGTTTCACTCTGTTTTCTCCTATATTGATAGGTGTATTTGGAACTCTAAATTCAACACGGTTTGTGCTAGCTTCTTGAAACTTGACACAATAAAGTAGTTTCACGTTCTATCTCTATGTTTTGTTTCCTCTTGATGTATCCCTAAGCAGTGACTGGCGAGAAACACTTTCATGGAAAGGGGTTGCCAAGCTTCCAAAAATTACGAATCTCCAGAAATCTCAGCAAATATTTTTTCACCCAAACTGGATGATACTTTCAGGTAATGATCAGTACACTAAGGCGACTTGGTTCCCCAAATTTCGTTCTTCTATGTTGAAGCGTTCATTTCCAGTAACAGTTTGAATTTTTAGGTTTCACTCTGTTTTCTCCTATATTGATACATGTATTTGGAACTCTAAATCCAACACGGTTTGTGCTAGCTTCTTGAAACTTGACACAATAAAGGAGGTTCACGTTCTATCCCTATGTTTTGTTTCCTCTTGATATAGCCCTAAGCAGTGACTGGCGAGAAACACTTTCATGGAAAGGTGTTGCCAAGCTTCCAAAAATTACGAATCTCCAGAAATCTCAGCAAATATTTTTTCACCCAAAATGGATGATACTTTCAGGTAATGATCAGTACACTACGGCGACTTGGTTCCCCAAGTTTCGTTCTTCTATGTTGAAGCGATCATTTCCAGTAACATTTTGAATTTTTAGGTTTCACTCTATTTTCTCCTATATTGATAGATGTATTTGGAACTCTAAATCCAACACGGTTTGTGCTAGCTTCTTGAAACTTGACACAATAAAGTAGTTTCACGTTCTATCTCTATGTTTTGTTTTTTCTTGATGTAGCCCTAAGCAGTGACTGGCGAGAAACACTTTCATAGAAAGGTGTTGCCAAGCTTCCCAAAATTACGAATCTCCAGAAATCTCAGCAAATATTTTTTCACCCAAACTGGATGATACTTTCAGGTAATGATCAGTACACTAAGGCGACTTGGTTCCACAAATTTCGTTCTTCTATGTTGAAGGGTTCATTTCCAGTAACAGTTTGAATTTTTAGGTTTCACTCTGTTTTCTCCTATATTGATAGATGTATTTGGAACTCTAAATCCAACACGGTTTGTGCTAGCTTCTTGAAACTTGACACAATAAAGGAGTATCACGTTCTCTCTCTAAGTTTTGTTTCCTCTTGATGTAGCCCTAAGCAGTGACTGGCGAGAAACACTTTCATGGAAAGGTGTTGCAAAGCTTCCAAAAATTACGAATCTCCAGAAATCTCAGCAAATATTTTTTCACCCAAACTGGATGATACTTTCAGGTAATGATCAGTACACTAAGGCGACTTGGTTCCCCAAATTTCGTTCTTCTATGTTCAAGCGTTCATTTGCAGTAACAGTTTGAATTTTTAGGTTTCACTCTGTTTTCTCCTATATTGATAGGTGTATTTGGAACTCTAAATTCAACACCGTTTGTGCTAGCTTCTTGAAACTTGACACAATAAAGTAGTTTCACGTTCTATCTCTATGTTTTGTTTCCTCTTGATGTAGCCCTAAACAGTGACTGGCGAGAAACACTTTCATGGAAAGGGGTTGCCAAGCTTCCAAAAAATACGAAATTCCAGAAATCTCAGCAAATATTTTTTCACCCAAACTGGATGATACTTTCAGGTAATGATCAGTACACTAAGGCGACTTGGTTCCCCAAATTTCGTTCTTCTATGTTGAAGCGTTCATTTGCAGTAACAGTTTGAATTTTTAGGTTTCACTCTGTTTTCTCCTATATTGATAGGTGTATTTGGAACTCCAAATCCAACACGGTTTGTGCTAGCTTCTTGAAACTTGACAAAGTAAAGTAGTTTCACGTTCTATCTCTGTGTTTTGTTTCCTCTTGATGTATCCCTAAGCAGTGACTGGCGAGAAACACTTTCATGGAAAGGGGTTGCCAAGCTTCCAAAAATTACAAATCTCCAGAAATCTCAGCAAATATTTTTTCACCCAAACTGGATGATACTTTCAGGTAATGATCAGTACACTAAGGCGACTTGGTTCCCCAAATTTCGTTCTTCTATGTTGAAGCGTTCATTAGCAGTAACAGTTTGAATTTTTAGGTTTCACTCTGTTTTCTCCTATATTGATAGGTGTATTTGGAACTCTAAATTCAACACGGTTTGTGCTAGCTTCTTGAAACTTGACACAATAAAGTAGTTTCACGTTCTATCTCTATGTTTTGTTTCCTCTTGATGTATCCCTAAGCAGTGACTGGCGAGAAACACTTTCATGGAAAGGGGTTGCCAAGCTTCCAAAAATTACGAATCTCCAGAATTCTCAGCAAATATTTTTTCACCCAAACTGGATGATACTTTCAGGTAATGATCAGTACACTAAGGCGACTTGGTTCCCCAAATTTCATTCTTCTATGTTGAAGCGTTCATTTCCAGTAACAGTTTGAATTTTTAGGTTTCACTCTGTTTTCTCCTATATTGATAGGTGTATTTGGAACTCTAAATCCAACACGGTTTGTGCTAGCTTCTTGAAACTTGACACAATAAAGGAGGTTCACGTTCTATCCCTATGTTTTGTTTCCTCTTGATATAGCCCTAAGCAGTGACTGGCGAGAAACACTTTCATGGAAAGGTGTTGCCAAGCTTCCAAAAATTACGAATCTCCAGAAATCTCAGCAAATATTTTTTCACCCAAACTGGATGATACTTTCAGGTAATGATCAGTACACTACGGCGACTTGGTTCCCCAAGTTTCGTTCTTCTATGTTGAAGCGATCATTTCCAGTAACATTTTGAATTTTTAGGTTTCACTCTATTTTCTCCTATATTGATAGATGTATTTGGAACTCTAAATCCAACACGGTTTGTGCTAGCTTCTTGAAACTTGACACAATAAAGTAGTTTCACGTTCTATCTCTATGTTTTGTTTTTTCTTGATGTAGCCCTAAGCAGTGACTGGCGAGAAACACTTTCATAGAAAGGTGTTGCCAAGCTTCCCAAAATTACGAATCTCCAGAAATCTCAGCAAATATTTTTTCACCCAAACTGGATGATACTTTCAGGTAATGATCAGTACACTAAGGCGACTTGGTTCCACAAATTTCGTTCTTCTATGTTGAAGGGTTCATTTCCAGTAACAGTTTGAATTTTTAGGTTTCACTCTGTTTTCTCCTATATTGATAGATGTATTTGGAACTCTAAATCCAACACGGTTTGTGCTAGCTTCTTGAAACTTGACACAATAAAGGAGTATCACGTTCTCTCTCTAAGTTTTGTTTCCTCTTGATGTAGCCCTAAGCAGTGACTAGCGAGAAACACTTTCATGGAAAGGTGTTGCAAAGCTTCCAAAAATTACGAATCTCCAGAAATCTCAGCAAATATTTTTTCACCCAAACTGGATGATACTTTCAGGTAATGATCAGTACACTAAGGCGACTTGGTTCCCCAAATTTCGTTCTTCTATGTTCAAGCGTTCATTTGCAGTAACAGTTTGAATTTTTAGGTTTCACTCTGTTTTCTCCTATATTGATAGGTGTATTTGGAACTCTAAATTCAACACCGTTTGTGCTAGCTTCTTGAAACTTGACACAATAAAGTAGTTTCACGTTCTATCTCTATGTTTTGTTTCCTCTTGATGTAGCCCTAAACAGTGACTGGCGAGAAACACTTTCATGGAAAGGGGTTGCCAAGCTTCCAAAAAATACGAAATTCCAGAAATCTCAGCAAATATTTTTTCACCCAAACTGGATGATACTTTCAGGTAATGATCAGTACACTAAGGCGACTTGGTTCCCCAAATTTCGTTCTTCTATGTTGAAGCGTTCATTTGCAGTAACAGTTTGAATTTTTAGGTTTCACTCTGTTTTCTCCTATATTGATAGGTGTATTTGGAACTCCAAATCCAACACGGTTTGTGCTAGCTTCTTGAAACTTGACACAGTAAAATAGTTTCACGTTCTATCTCTGTGTTTTGTTTCCTCTTGATGTATCCCTAAGCAGTGACTGGCGAGAAACACTTTCATGGAAAGGGGTTGCCAAGCTTCCAATAATTACAAATCTCCAGAAATCTCAGCAAATATTTTTTCACCCAAACTGGATGATACTTTCAGGTAATGATCAGTACACTAAGGCGACTTGGTTCCCCAAATTTCGTTCTTCTATGTTGAAGCGTTCATTAGCAGTAACAGTTTGAATTTTTAGGTTTCACTCTGTTTTCTCCTATATTGATAGGTGTATTTGGAACTCTAAATTCAACACGGTTTGTGCTAGCTTCTTGAAACTTGACACAATAAAGTAGTTTCACGTTCTATCTCTATGTTTTGTTTCCTCTTGATGTATCCCTAAGCAGTGACTGGCGAGAAACACTTTCATGGAAAGGGGTTGCCAAGCTTCCAAAAATTACGAATCTCCAGAATTCTCAGCAAATATTTTTTCACCCAAACTTGATGATACTTTCAGGTAATGATCAGTACACTAAGGCGACTTGGTTCCCCAAATTTCATTCTTCTATGTTGAAGCGTTCATTTCCAGTAACAGTTTGAATTTTTAGGTTTCACTCTGTTTTCTCCTATATTGATACATGTATTTGGAACTCTAAATCCAACACGGTTTGTGCTAGCTTCTTGAAACTTGACACAATAAAGGAGGTTCACGTTCTATCCCTATGTTTTGTTTCCTCTTGATATAGCCCTAAGCAGTGACTGGCGAGAAACACTTTCATGGAAAGGTGTTGCCAAGCTTCCAAAAATTACGAATCTCCAGAAATCTCAGCAAATATTTTTACACCCAAACTGGATGATACTTTCAGGTAATGATCAGTACATTAAGGTGACTTGGTTCCCCAAGTTTCGTTCTTCTATGTTGAAGCGATCATTTCCAGTAACATTTTGAATTTTTAGGTTTCACTCTATTTTCTCCTATATTGATAGATGTATTTGGAACTCTAAATCGAACACGGTTTGTGCTAGCTTCTTGAAACTTGACACAATAAAGAAGTTTCACGTTCTATCTCTATGTTTTGTTTTTTCTTGATGTAGCCCTAAGCAGTGACTGGCGAGAATCACTTTCATGGAAAGGTGTTGCCAAGCTTCTAAAAATTATGAATCTCCAGAAATCTCAGCAAATATTTTTTCACCCAAACTGGATGATACTTTCAGGTAATGATCAGTACACTAAGGCGACTTGGTTCCACAAATTTCGTTCTTCTATGTTGAAGCGTTCATTTCCAGTAACAGTTTGAATTTTTAGGTTTCACTCTGTTTTCTCCTATATTGATAGATGTATTTGGAACTCTAAATCCAACAAGGTTTGTGCTAGCTTCTTGAAACTTGACACAATAAAGGAGTATCACGTTCTCTCTCTATGTTTTGTTTCCTCTTGATGTAGCCCTAAGCAGTGACTGGCGAGAAACACTTTCATGGAAAGGTGTTGCAAAGCTTCCAAAAATTACGAATCTCCAGAAATCTCAGCAAATATTTTTTCACCCAAACTGGATGATACTTTCAGGTAATGATCAGTACACTAAGGCGACTTGGTTCCCCAAATTTCGTTCTTCTATGTTGAAGCGTTCATTTCCAGTAACAGTTTGAATTTTTAGGTTTCACTCTGTTTTCTCCTATATTGATAGATGTATTTGGAACTCTAAATCCAACACGGTTTGTGCTAGCTTCTGAAACTTGACACAATAAAGTAGTTTCAAGTTCTATCTCTATGTTTTGTTTCCTCTTGATGTAGCCCTAAGCAGTGACTGGCGAGAAACACTTTCATGGAAAGGTGTTGCAAAGCTTCCAAAAATTACGAATCTCCAGAAATCTCAGCAAATATTTTTTCACCCAAACTGGATGATACTTTCAGGTAATGATCAGTACACTAAGGCGACTTGGTTCCACAAATTTCGTTCTTCTATGTTGAAGCGTTCATTTCCAGTAACAGTTTGAATTTTTAGGTTTCACTCTGTTTTCTCCTATATTGATAGATGTATTTGGAACTCTAAATCCAACACGGTTTGTGCTAGCTTCTTGCAACTTGACACAATAAAGTAGTTTCACGTTCTATCTCTATGTTTTGTTTCCTCTTGATGTAGCCCTAAACAGTGACTGGCGAGAAACACTTTCATGGAAAGGGGTTGCCAAGCTTCCAAAAAATACGAAATTCCAGAAATCTCAGCAAATATTTTTTTCACCCAAACTGGATGATACTTTCAGGTAATGATCAGTACACTAAGGCGACTTGGTTCCCCAAATTTCGTTCTTCTATGTTGAAGCGTTCATTTGCAGTAACAGTTTGAATTTTTAGGTTTCACTCTGTTTTCTCCTATATTGATAGGTGTATTTGGAACTCCAAATCCAACACGGTTTGTGCTAGCTTCTTGAAACTTGACACAGTAAAGTAGTTTCACGTTCTATCTCTGTGTTTTGTTTCCTCTTGATGTATCCCTAAGCAGTGACTGGCGAGAAACACTTTCATGGAAAGGGGTTGCCAAGCTTCCAAAAATTACGAATCTCCAGAAATCTCAGCAAATATTTTTTCACCCAAACTGGATGATACTTTCAGGTAATGATCAGTACACTAAGGCGACTTGGTTCCCCAAATTTCGTTCTTCTATGTTGAAGCGTTCATTAGCAGTAACAGTTTGAATTTTTAGGTTTCACTCTGTTTTCTCCTATATTGATAGGTGTATTTGGAACTCTAAATTCAACACGGTTTGTGCTAGCTTCTTGAAACTTGACACAATAAAGTAGTTTCACGTTCTATCTCTATGTTTTGTTTCCTCTTGATGTATCCCTAAGCAGTGACTGGCGAGAAACACTTTCATGGAAAGGGGTTGCCAAGCTTCCAAAAATTACGAATCTCCAGAAATCTCAGCAAATATTTTTTCACCCAAACTGGATGATACTTTCAGGTAATGATCAGTACACTAAGGCGACTTGGTTCCCCAAATTTCATTCTTCTATGTTGAAGCGTTCATTTCCAGTAACAGTTTGAATTTTTAGGTTTCACTCTGTTTTCTCCTATATTGATACATGTATTTGGAACTCTAAATCCAACACGGTTTGTGCTAGCTTCTTGAAACTTGACACAATAAAGGAGGTTCACGTTCTATCCCTATGTTTTGTTTCCTCTTGATATAGCCCTAAGCAGTGACTGGCGAGAAACACTTTCATGGAAAGGTGTTGCCAAGCTTCCAAAAATTACGAATCTCCAGAAATCTCAGCAAATATTTTTTCACCCAAACTGGATGATACTTTCAGGTAATGATCAGTACATTAAGGTGACTTGGTTCCCCAAGTTTCGTTCTTCTATGTTGAAGCGATCATTTCCAGTAACATTTTGAATTTTTAGGTTTCACTCTGTTTTCTCCTATATTGATAGATGTATTTGGAACTCTAAATCCAACACGGTTTGTGCTAGCTTCTTGAAACTTGACACAATAAAGGAGTATCACGTTCTCTCTCTAAGTTTTGTTTCCTCTTGATGTAGCCCTAAGCAGTGACTGGCGAGAAATACTTTCATGGAAAGGTGTTGCCAAGCTTCCAAAAATTACGAATCTCCAGAAATCTCAGCAAATATTTTTTCACCCAAACTGGATGATACTTTCAGGTAATGATCAGTACACTAAGGCGACTTGGTTCCCCAAATTTCGTTCTTCTATGTTGAAGCGTTCATTTCCAGTAACAGTTTGAATTTTTAGGTTTCACTCTGTTTTCTCCTATATTGATAGATGTATTTGGAACTCTAAATCCAACACGGTTTGTGCTAGCTTCTGAAACTTGACACAATAAAGTAGTTTCAAGTTCTATCTCTATGTTTTGTTTCCTCTTGATGTATCCCTAAGCAGTGACTGGCGAGAAACACTTTCATGGAAAGGGGTTGCCAAGCTTCCAAAAATTACGAATCTCCAGAAATCTCAGCAAATATTTTTTCACCGAAACTGGATGATACTTTCAGGTGATGATCAGTACACTAAGGCGACTTGGTTCCCCAAATTTTGTTCTTCTATATTGAAGCGTTCATTTCCAGTAACAGTTTGAATTTTTAGGTTTCACTCTGTTTTCTCCTATATTGATAGATGTATTTGGAACTCTAAATCCAACACGGTTTGTGCTAGCTACTTGAAACTTCACACAATAAAGGAGTTTCACGTTCTATCTCTATGTTTTGTTTCCTCTTGATGTAGCCCTAAGCAGTGACTGGCGAGAAACACTTTCATGGAAAGGGGTTGCCAAGCTTCCAAAAATTACGAATCTCCAGAAATCTCAGCAAATATTTTTTCACCGAAACTGGATGATACTTTCAGGTAATGATCAGTACACTAAGGCGACTTGGTTCCCCAAATTTCGTTCTTCTATGTTGAAGCGTTCATTTCCAGTAACAGTTTGAATTTTTAGGTTTCACTCTGTTTTCTCCTATATTGATAGATGTATTTGGAACTCTAAATCCAACAAGGTTTGTGCTAGCTTCTTGCAACTTGACACAATAAAGTAGTTTCACGTTCTATCTCTATGTTTTGTTTCCTCTTGATGTAGCCCTAAACAGTGACTGGCGAGAAACACTTTCATGGAAAGGGGTTGCCAAGCTTCCAAAAAATACGAAATTCCAGAAATCTCAGCAAATATTTTTTCACCCAAACTGGATGATACTTTCAGGTAATGATCAGTACACTAAGGCGACTTGGTTCCCCAAATTTCGTTCTTCTATGTTGAAGCGTTCATTTGCAGTAACAGTTTGAATTTTTAGGTTTCACTCTGTTTTCTCCTATATTGATAGGTGTATTTGGAACTCTAAATTCAACAAGGTTTGTGCTAGCTTCTTGAAACTTGACACAATAAAGTAGTTTCACGTTCTATCTCTATGTTTTGTTTCCTCTTGATGTATCCCTAAGCAGTGACTGGCGAGAAACACTTTCATGGAAAGGGGTTGCCAAGCTTCCAAAAATTACGAATCTCCAGAATTCTCAGCAAATATTTTTTCACCCAAACTGGATGATACTTTCAGGTAATGATCAGTACACTAAGGCGACTTGGTTCCCCAAATTTCATTCTTCTATGTTGAAGCGTTCATTTCCAGTAACAGTTTGAATTTTTAGGTTTCACTCTGTTTTCTCCTATATTGATACATGTATTTGGAACTCTAAATCCAACACGGTTTGTGCTAGCTTCTTGAAACTTGACACAATAAAGGAGGTTCACGTTCTATCCCTATGTTTTGTTTCCTCTTGATATAGCCCTAAGCAGTGACTGGCGAGAAACACTTTCATGGAAAGGTGTTGCCAAGCTTCCAAAAATTACGAATCTCCAGAAATCTCAGCAAATATTTTTTCACCCAAACTGGATGATACTTTCAGGTAATGATCAGTACATTAAGGTGACTTGGTTCCCCAAGTTTCGTTCTTCTATGTTGAAGCGATCATTTCCAGTAACATTTTGAATTTTTAGGTTTCACTCTATTTTCTCCTATATTGATAGATGTATTTGGAACTCTAAATCGAACACGGTTTGTGCTAGCTTCTTGAAACTTGACACAATAAAGAAGTTTCACGTTCTATCTCTATGTTTTGTTTTTTCTTGATGTAGCCCTAAGCAGTGACTGGCGAGAAACACTTTCATGGAAAGGTGTTGCCAAGCTTCTAAAAATTATGAATCTCCAGAAATTTCAGCAAATATTTTTTCACCCAAACTGGATGATACTTTCAGGTAATGATCAGTACACTAAGGCGACTTGGTTCCACAAATTTCGTTCTTCTATGTTGAAGCGTTCATTTCCAGTAACAGTTTGAATTTTTAGGTTTCACTCTGTTTTCTCCTATATTGATAGATGTATTTGGAACTCTAAATCCAACAAGGTTTGTGCTAGCTTCTTGAAACTTGACACAATAAAGGAGTATCACGTTCTCTCTCTATGTTTTGTTTCCTCTTGATGTAGCCCTAAGCAGTGACTGGCGAGAAACACTTTCATGGAAAGGTGTTGCAAAGCTTCCAAAAATTACGAATCTCCAGAAATCTCAGCAAATATTTTTTCACCCAAACTGGATGATACTTTCAGGTAATGATCAGTACACTAAGGCGACTTGGTTCCCCAAATTTCGTTCTTCTATGTTGAAGCGTTCATTTCCAGTAACAGTTTGAATTTTTAGGTTTCACTCTGTTTTCTCCTATATTGATAGATGTATTTGGAACTCTAAATCCAACACGGTTTGTGCTAGCTTCTGAAACTTGACACAATAAAGTAGTTTCAAGTTCTATCTCTATGTTTTGTTTCCTCTTGATGTAGCCCTAAGCAGTGACTGGCGAGAAACACTTTCATGGAAAGGTGTTGCAAAGCTTCCAAAAATTACGAATCTCCAGAAATCTCAGCAAATATTTTTTCACCCAAACTGGATGATACTTTCAGGTAATGATCAGTACACTAAGGCGACTTGGTTCCACAAATTTCGTTCTTCTATGTTGAAGCGTTCATTTCCAGTAACAGTTTGAATTTTTAGGTTTCACTCTGTTTTCTCCTATATTGATAGATGTATTTGGAACTCTAAATCCAACACGGTTTGTGCTAGCTTCTTGAAACTTGACACAATAAAGGAGTATCACGTTCTCTCTCTAAGTTTTGTTTCCTCTTGATGTAGCCCTAAGCAGTGACTGGCGAGAAACACTTTCATGGAAAGGTGTTGCAAAGCTTCCAAAAATTACGAATCTCCAGAAATCTCAGCAAATATTTTTTCACCCAAACTGGATGATACTTTCAGGTAATGATCAGTACACTAAGGCGACTTGGTTCCACAAATTTCGTTCTTCTATGTTGAAGCGTTCATTTCCAGTAACAGTTTGAATTTTTAGGTTTCACTCTGTTTTCTCCTATATTGATAGATGTATTTGGAACTCTAAATCCAACACGGTTTGTGCTAGCTTCTTGAAACTTGACACAATAAAGGAGTATCACGTTCTCTCTCTAAGTTTTGTTTCCTCTTGATGTAGCCCTAAGCAGTGACTGGCGAGAAACACTTTCATGGAAAGGTGTTGCCAAGCTTCCAAAAATTACGAATCTCCAGAAATCTCAGCAAATATTTTTTCACCCAAACTGGATGATACTTTCAGGTAATGATCAGTACACTAAGGCGACTTGGTTCCCCAAATTTCGTTCTTCTATGTTGAAGCGTTCATTTCCAGTAACAGTTTGAATTTTTAGGTTTCACTCTGTTTTCTCCTATATTGATAGATGTATTTGGAACTCTAAATCCAACACGGTTTGTGCTAGCTTCTGAAACTTGACACAATAAAGTAGTTTCAAGTTCTATCTCTATGTTTTGTTTCCTCTTGATGTATCCCTAAGCAGTGACTGGCGAGAAACACTTTCATGGAAAGGGGTTGCCAAGCTTCCAAAAATTACGAATCTCCAGAAATCTCAGCAAATATTTTTTCACCGAAACTGGATGATACTTTCAGGTGATGATCAGTACACTAAGGCGACTTGGTTCCCCAAATTTTGTTCTTCTATATTGAAGCGTTCATTTCCAGTAACAGTTTGAATTTTTAGGTTTCACTCTGTTTTCTCCTATATTGATAGATGTATTTGGAACTCTAAATCCAACACGGTTTGTGCTAGCTACTTGAAACTTCACACAATAAAGGAGTTTCACGTTCTATCTCTATGTTTTGTTTCCTCTTGATGTAGCCCTAAGCAGTGACTGGCGAGAAACACTTTCATGGAAAGGGGTTGCCAAGCTTCCAAAAATTACGAATCTCCAGAAATCTCAGCAAATATTTTTTCACCCAAACTGGATGATACTTTCAGGTAATGATCAGTACACTAAGGCGACTTGGTTCCCCAAATTTCGTTCTTCTATGTTGAAGCGTTCATTTCCAGTAACAGTTTGAATTTTTAGGTTTCACTCTGTTTTCTCCTATATTGATAGATGTATTTGGAACTCTAAATCCAACAAGGTTTGTGCTAGCTTCTTGCAACTTGACACAATAAAGTAGTTTCACGTTCTATCTCTATGTTTTGTTTCCTCTTGATGTAGCCCTAAACAGTGACTGGCGAGAAACACTTTCATGGAAAGGGGTTGCCAAGCTTCCAAAAAATACGAAATTCCAGAAATCTCAGCAAATATTTTTTCACCCAAACTGGATGATACTTTCAGGTAATGATCAGTACACTAAGGCGACTTGGTTCCCCAAATTTCGTTCTTCTATGTTGAAGCGTTCATTTGCAGTAACAGTTTGAATTTTTAGGTTTCACTCTGTTTTCTCCTATATTGATAGGTGTATTTGGAACTCCAAATCCAACACGGTTTGTGCTAGCTTCTTGAAACTTGACACAGTAAAGTAGTTTCACGTTCTATCTCTGTGTTTTGTTTCCTCTTGATGTAGCCCTAAGCAGTGACTGGCGAGAAACACTTTCATGGAAAGGGGTTGCCAAGCTTCCAAAAATTACGAATCTCCAGAAATCTCAGCAAATATTTTTTCACCCAAACTGGATGATACTTTCAGGTAATGATCAGTACACTAAGGCGACTTGGTTCCCCAAATTTCGTTCTTCTATGTTGAAGCGTTCATTAGCAGTAACAGTTTGAATTTTTAGGTTTCACTCTGTTTTCTCCTATATTGATAGGTGTATTTGGAACTCTAAATTCAACACGGTTTGTGCTAGCTTCTGAAACTTGACACAATAAAGTAGTTTCACGTTCTATCTCTATGTTTTGTTTCCTCTTGATGTATCCCTAAGCAGTGACTGGCGAGAAACACTTTCATGGAAAGGGGTTGCCAAGCTTCCAAAAATTACGAATCTCCAGAAATCTCAGCAAATATTTTTTCACCCAAACTGGATGATACTTTCAGGTAATGATCAGTACACTAAGGCGACTTGGTTCCCCAAATTTCATTCTTCTATGTTGAAGCGTTCATTTCCAGTAACAGTTTGAATTTTTAGGTTTCACTCTGTTTTCTCCTATATTGATAGATGTATTTGGAACTCTAAATCCAACACGGTTTGTGCTAGCTTCTTGAAACTTGACACAATAAAGGAGGTTCACGTTCTATCCCTATGTTTTGTTTCCTCTTGATATAGCCCTAAGCAGTGACTGGCGAGAAACACTTTCATGGAAAGGTGTTGCCAAGCTTCCAAAAATTACGAATCTCCAGAAATCTCAGCAAATATTTTTTCACCCAAACTGGATGATACTTTCAGGTAATGATCAGTACACTACGGCGACTTGGTTCCCCAAGTTTCGTTCTTCTATGTTGAAGCGATCATTTCCAGTAACATTTTGAATTTTTAGGTTTCACTCTATTTTCTCCTATATTGATAGATGTATTTGGAACTCTAAATCCAACACGGTTTGTGCTAGCTTCTTGAAACTTGACACAATAAAGTAGTTTCACGTTCTATCTCTATGTTTTGTTTTTTCTTGATGTAGCCCTAAGCAGTGACTGGCGAGAAACACTTTCATAGAAAGGTGTTGCCAAGCTTCCCAAAATTACGAATCTCCAGAAATCTCAGCAAATATTTTTTCACCCAAACTGGATGATACTTTCAGGTAATGATCAGTACACTAAGGCGACTTGGTTCCACAAATTTCGTTCTTCTATGTTGAAGGGTTCATTTCCAGTAACAGTTTGAATTTTTAGGTTTCACTCTGTTTTCTCCTATATTGATAGATGTATTTGGAACTCTAAATCCAACACGGTTTGTGCTAGCTTCTTGAAACTTGACACAATAAAGGAGTATCACGTTCTCTCTCTAAGTTTTGTTTCCTCTTGATGTAGCCCTAAGCAGTGACTGGCGAGAAACACTTTCATGGAAAGGTGTTGCAAAGCTTCCAAAAATTACGAATCTCCAGAAATCTCAGCAAATATTTTTTCACCCAAACTGGATGATACTTTCAGGTAATGATCAGTACACTAAGGCGACTTGGTTCCCCAAATTTCGTTCTTCTATGTTCAAGCGTTCATTTGCAGTAACAGTTTGAATTTTTAGGTTTCACTCTGTTTTCTCCTATATTGATAGGTGTATTTGGAACTCTAAATTCAACACAGTTTGTGCTAGCTTCTTGAAACTTGACACAATAAAGTAGTTTCACGTTCTATCTCTATGTTTTGTTTCCTCTTGATGTATCCCTAAGCAGTGACTGGCGAGAAACACTTTCATGGAAAGGGGTTGCCAAGCTTCCAAAAAATACGAAATTCCAGAAATCTCAGCAAATATTTTTTCACCCAAACTGGATGATACTTTCAGGTAATGATCAGTACACTAAGGCGACTTGGTTCCCCAAATTTCGTTCTTCTATGTTGAAGCGTTCATTTGCAGTAACAGTTTGAATTTTTAGGTTTCACTCTGTTTTCTCCTATATTGATAGGTGTATTTGGAACTCCAAATCCAACACGGTTTGTGCTAGCTTCTTGAAACTTGACACAGTAAAGTAGTTTCACGTTCTATCTCTGTGTTTTGTTTCCTCTTGATGTATCCCTAAGCAGTGACTGGCGAGAAACACTTTCATGGAAAGGGGTTGCCAAGCTTCCAAAAATTACGAATCTCCAGAAATCTCAGCAAATATTTTTTCACCCAAACTGGATGATACTTTCAGGTAATGATCAGTACACTAAGGCGACTTGGTTCCCCAAATTTCGTTCTTCTATGTTGAAGCGTTCATTAGCAGTAACAGTTTGAATTTTTAGGTTTCACTCTGTTTTCTTCTATATTGATAGGTGTATTTGGAACTCTAAATTCAACACGGTTTGTGCTAGCTTCTTGAAACTTGACACAATAAAGTAGTTTCACGTTCTATCTCTATGTTTTGTTTCCTCTTGATGTATCCCTAAGCAGTGACTGGCGAGAAACACTTTCATGGAAAGGGGTTGCCAAGCTTCCAAAAATTACGAATCTCCAGAATTCTCAGCAAATATTTTTTCACCCAAACTGGATGATACTTTCAGGTAATGATCAGTACACTAAGGCGACTTGGTTCCCCAAATTTCATTCTTCTATGTTGAAGCGTTCATTTCCAGTAACAGTTTGAATTTTTAGGTTTCACTCTGTTTTCTCCTATATTGATACATGTATTTGGAACTCTAAATCCAACACGGTTTGTGCTAGCTTCTTGAAACTTGACACAATAAAGGAGGTTCACGTTCTATCCCTATGTTTTGTTTCCTCTTGATATAGCCCTAAGCAGTGACTGGCGAGAAACACTTTCATGGAAAGGTGTTGCCAAGCTTCCAAAAATTACGAATCTCCAGAAATCTCAGCAAATATTTTTTCACCCAAACTGGATGATACTTTCAGGTAATGATCAGTACATTAAGGTGACTTGGTTCCCCAAGTTTCGTTCTTCTATGTTGAAGCGATCATTTCCAGTAACATTTTGAATTTTTAGGTTTCACTCTATTTTCTCCTATATTGATAGATGTATTTGGAACTCTAAATCGAACACGGTTTGTGCTAGCTTCTTGAAACTTGACACAATAAAGAAGTTTCACGTTCTATCTCTATGTTTTGTTTTTTCTTGATGTAGCCCTAAGCAGTGACTGGCGAGAAACACTTTCATGGAAAGGTGTTGCCAAGCTTCTAAAAATTATGAATCTCCAGAAATCTCAGCAAATATTTTTTCACCCAAACTGGATGATACTTTCAGGTAATGATCAGTACACTAAGGCGACTTGGTTCCACAAATTTCGTTCTTCTATGTTGAAGGGTTCATTTCCAGTAACAGTTTGAATTTTTAGGTTTCACTCTGTTTTCTCCTATATTGATAGATGTATTTGGAACTCTAAATCCAACACGGTTTGTGCTAGCTTCTTGAAACTTGACACAATAAAGGAGTATCACGTTCTCTCTCTAAGTTTTGTTTCCTCTTGATGTAGCCCTAAGCAGTGACTGGCGAGAAACACTTTCATGGAAAGGTGTTGCAAAGCTTCCAAAAATTACGAATCTCCAGAAATCTCAGCAAATATTTTTTCACCCAAACTGGATGATACTTTCAGGTAATGATCAGTACACTAAGGCGACTTGGTTCCCCAAATTTCGTTCTTCTATGTTCAAGCGTTCATTTGCAGTAACAGTTTGAATTTTTAGGTTTCACTCTGTTTTCTCCTATATTGATAGGTGTATTTGGAACTCTAAATTCAACACCGTTTGTGCTAGCTTCTTGAAACTTGACACAATAAAGTAGTTTCACGTTCTATCTCTATGTTTTGTTTCCTCTTGATGTAGCCCTAAACAGTGACTGGCGAGAAACACTTTCATGGAAAGGGGTTGCCAAGCTTCCAAAAAATACGAAATTCCAGAAATCTCAGCAAATATTTTTTCACCCAAACTGGATGATACTTTCAGGTAATGATCAGTACACTAAGGCGACTTGGTTCCCCAAATTTCGTTCTTCTATGTTGAAGCGTTCATTTGCAGTAACAGTTTGAATTTTTAGGTTTCACTCTGTTTTCTCCTTTATTGATAGGTGTATTTGGAACTCCAAATCCAACACGGTTTGTGCTAGCTTCTTGAAACTTGACACAGTAAAGTAGTTTCACGTTCTATCTCTGTGTTTTGTTTCCTCTTGATGTATCCCTAAGCAGTGACTGGCGAGAAACACTTTCATGGAAAGGGGTTGCCAAGCTTCCAAAAATTACAAATCTTCAGAAATCTCAGCAAATATTTTTTCACCCAAACTGGATGATACTTTCAGGTAATGATCAGTACACTAAGGCGACTTGGTTCCCCAAATTTCGTTCTTCTATGTTGAAGCGTTCATTAGCAGTAACAGTTTGAATTTTTAGGTTTCACTCTGTTTTCTCCTATATTGATAGGTGTATTTGGAACTCTAAATTCAACACGGTTTGTGCTAGCTTCTTGAAACTTGACACAATAAAGTAGTTTCACGTTCTATCTCTATGTTTTGTTTCCTCTTGATGTATCCCTAAGCAGTGACTGGCGAGAAACACTTTCATGGAAAGGGGTTGCCAAGCTTCCAAAAATTACGAATCTCCAGAATTCTCAGCAAATATTTTTTCACCCAAACTGGATGATACTTTCAGGTAATGATCAGTACACTAAGGCGACTTGGTTCCCCAAATTTCGTTCTTCTATGTTGAAGCGTTCATTTCCAGTAACAGTTTGAATTTTTAGGTTTCACTCTGTTTTCTCCTATATTGATAGATGTATTTGGAACTCTAAATCCAACACGGTTTGTGCTAGCTTCTGAAACTTGACACAATAAAGTAGTTTCAAGTTCTATCTCTATGTTTTGTTTCCTCTTGATGTAGCCCTAAGCAGTGACTGGCGAGAAACACTTTCATGGAAAGGTGTTGCAAAGCTTCCAAAAATTACGAATCTCCAGAAATCTCAGCAAATATTTTTTCACCCAAACTGGATGATACTTTCAGGTAATGATCAGTACACTAAGGCGACTTGGTTCCACAAATTTCGTTCTTCTATGTTGAAGCGTTCATTTCCAGTAACAGTTTGAATTTTTAGGTTTCACTCTGTTTTCTCCTATATTGATAGATGTATTTGGAACTCTAAATCCAACACGGTTTGTGCTAGCTTCTTGAAACTTGACACAATAAAGGAGTATCACGTTCTCTCTCTAAGTTTTGTTTCCTCTTGATGTAGCCCTAAGCAGTGACTGGCGAGAAACACTTTCATGGAAAGGTGTTGCAAAGCTTCCAAAAATTACGAATCTCCAGAAATCTCAGCAAATATTTTTTCACCCAAACTGGATGATACTTTCAGGTAATGATCAGTACACTAAGGCGACTTGGTTCCACAAATTTCGTTCTTCTATGTTGAAGCGTTCATTTCCAGTAACAGTTTGAATTTTTAGGTTTCACTCTGTTTTCTCCTATATTGATAGATGTATTTGGAACTCTAAATCCAACACGGTTTGTGCTAGCTTCTGAAACTTGACACAATAAAGTAGTTTCAAGTTCTATCTCTATGTTTTGTTTCCTCTTGATGTATCCCTAAGCAGTGACTGGCGAGAAACACTTTCATGGAAAGGGGTTGCCAAGCTTCCAAAAATTACGAATCTCCAGAAATCTCAGCAAATATTTTTTCACCGAAACTGGATGATACTTTCAGGTGATGATCAGTACACTAAGGCGACTTGGTTCCCCAAATTTTGTTCTTCTATATTGAAGCGTTCATTTCCAGTAACAGTTTGAATTTTTAGGTTTCACTCTGTTTTCTCCTATATTGATAGATGTATTTGGAACTCTAAATCCAACACGGTTTGTGCTAGCTACTTGAAACTTCACACAATAAAGGAGTTTCACGTTCTATCTCTATATTTTGTTTCCTCTTGATGTAGCCCTAAGCAGTGACTGGCGAGAAACACTTTCATGGAAAGGGGTTGCCAAGCTTCCAAAAATTACGAATCTCCAGAAATCTCAGCAAATATTTTTTCACCCAAACTGGATGATACTTTCAGGTAATGATCAGTACACTAAGGCGACTTGGTTCCCCAAATTTCGTTCTTCTATGTTGAAGCGTTCATTTCCAGTAACAGTTTGAATTTTTAGGTTTCACTCTGTTTTCTCCTATATTGATAGATGTATTTGGAACTCTAAATCCAACAAGGTTTGTGCTAGCTTCTTGCAACTTGACACAATAAAGTAGTTTCACGTTCTATCTCTATGTTTTGTTTCCTCTTGATGTAGCCCTAAACAGTGACTGGCGAGAAACACTTTCATGGAAAGGGGTTGCCAAGCTTCCAAAAAATACGAAATTCCAGAAATCTCAGCAAATATTTTTTCACCCAAACTGGATGATACTTTCAGGTAATGATCAGTACACTAAGGCGACTTGGTTCCCCAAATTTCGTTCTTCTATGTTGAAGCGTTCATTTGCAGTAACAGTTTGAATTTTTAGGTTTCACTCTGTTTTCTCCTATATTGATAGGTGTATTTGGAACTCCAAATCCAACACGGTTTGTGCTAGCTTCTTGAAACTTGACACAGTAAAGTAGTTTCACGTTCTATCTCTGTGTTTTGTTTCCTCTTGATGTAGCCCTAAGCAGTGACTGGCGAGAAACACTTTCATGGAAAGGGGTTGCCAAGCTTCCAAAAATTACGAATCTCCAGAAATCTCAGCAAATATTTTTTCACCCAAACTGGATGATACTTTCAGGTAATGATCAGTACACTAAGGCGACTTGGTTCCCCAAATTTCGTTCTTCTATGTTGAAGCGTTCATTAGCAGTAACAGTTTGAATTTTTAGGTTTCACTCTGTTTTCTCCTATATTGATAGGTGTATTTGGAACTCTAAATTCAACACGGTTTGTGCTAGCTTCTGAAACTTGACACAATAAAGTAGTTTCACGTTCTATCTCTATGTTTTGTTTCCTCTTGATGTATCCCTAAGCAGTGACTGGCGAGAAACACTTTCATGGAAAGGGGTTGCCAAGCTTCCAAAAATTACGAATCTCCAGAAATCTCAGCAAATATTTTTTCACCCAAACTGGATGATACTTTCAGGTAATGATCAGTACACTAAGGCGACTTGGTTCCCCAAATTTCATTCTTCTATGTTGAAGCGTTCATTTCCAGTAACAGTTTGAATTTTTAGGTTTCACTCTGTTTTCTCCTATATTGATAGATGTATTTGGAACTCTAAATCCAACACGGTTTGTGCTAGCTTCTTGAAACTTGACACAATAAAGGAGGTTCACGTTCTATCCCTATGTTTTGTTTCCTCTTGATATAGCCCTAAGCAGTGACTGGCGAGAAACACTTTCATGGAAAGGTGTTGCCAAGCTTCCAAAAATTACGAATCTCCAGAAATCTCAGCAAATATTTTTTCACCCAAACTGGATGATACTTTCAGGTAATGATCAGTACACTACGGCGACTTGGTTCCCCAAGTTTCGTTCTTCTATGTTGAAGCGATCATTTCCAGTAACATTTTGAATTTTTAGGTTTCACTCTATTTTCTCCTATATTGATAGATGTATTTGGAACTCTAAATCCAACACGGTTTGTGCTAGCTTCTTGAAACTTGACACAATAAAGTAGTTTCACGTTCTATCTCTATGTTTTGTTTTTTCTTGATGTAGCCCTAAGCAGTGACTGGCGAGAAACACTTTCATAGAAAGGTGTTGCCAAGCTTCCCAAAATTACGAATCTCCAGAAATCTCAGCAAATATTTTTTCACCCAAACTGGATGATACTTTCAGGTAATGATCAGTACACTAAGGCGACTTGGTTCCACAAATTTCGTTCTTCTATGTTGAAGGGTTCATTTCCAGTAACAGTTTGAATTTTTAGGTTTCACTCTGTTTTCTCCTATATTGATAGATGTATTTGGAACTCTAAATCCAACACGGTTTGTGCTAGCTTCTTGAAACTTGACACAATAAAGGAGTATCACGTTCTCTCTCTAAGTTTTGTTTCCTCTTGATGTAGCCCTAAGCAGTGACTGGCGAGAAACACTTTCATGGAAAGGTGTTGCAAAGCTTCCAAAAATTACGAATCTCCAGAAATCTCAGCAAATATTTTTTCACCCAAACTGGATGATACTTTCAGGTAATGATCAGTACACTAAGGCGACTTGGTTCCCCAAATTTCGTTCTTCTATGTTCAAGCGTTCATTTGCAGTAACAGTTTGAATTTTTAGGTTTCACTCTGTTTTCTCCTATATTGATAGGTGTATTTGGAACTCTAAATTCAACACCGTTTGTGCTAGCTTCTTGAAACTTGACACAATAAAGTAGTTTCACGTTCTATCTCTATGTTTTGTTTCCTCTTGATGTAGCCCTAAACAGTGACTGGCGAGAAACACTTTCATGGAAAGGGGTTGCCAAGCTTCCAAAAAATACGAAATTCCAGAAATCTCAGCAAATATTTTTTCACCCAAACTGGATGATACTTTCAGGTAATGATCAGTACACTAAGGCGACTTGGTTCCCCAAATTTCGTTCTTCTATGTTGAAGCGTTCATTTGCAGTAACAGTTTGAATTTTTAGGTTTCACTCTGTTTTCTCCTATATTGATAGGTGTATTTGGAACTCCAAATCCAACACGGTTTGTGCTAGCTTCTTGAAACTTGACACAGTAAAGTAGTTTCACGTTCTATCTCTGTGTTTTGTTTCCTCTTGATGTATCCCTAAGCAGTGACTGGCGAGAAACACTTTCATGGAAAGGGGTTGCCAAGCTTCCAAAAATTACAAATCTTCAGAAATCTCAGCAAATATTTTTTCACCCAAACTGGATGATACTTTCAGGTAATGATCAGTACACTAAGGCGACTTGGTTCCCCAAATTTCGTTCTTCTATGTTGAAGCGTTCATTAGCAGTAACAGTTTGAATTTTTAGGTTTCACTCTGTTTTCTCCTATATTGATAGGTGTATTTGGAACTCTAAATTCAACACGGTTTGTGCTAGCTTCTTGAAACTTGACACAATAAAGTAGTTTCACGTTCTATCTCTATGTTTTGTTTCCTCTTGATGTATCCCTAAGCAGTGACTGGCGAGAAACACTTTCATGGAAAGGGGTTGCCAAGCTTCCAAAAATTACGAATCTCCAGAATTCTCAGCAAATATTTTTTCACCCAAACTGGATGATACTTTCAGGTAATGATCAGTACACTAAGGCGACTTGGTTCCCCAAATTTCATTCTTCTATGTTGAAGCGTTCATTTCCAGTAACAGTTTGAATTTTTAGGTTTCACTCTGTTTTCTCCTATATTGATACATGTATTTGGAACTCTAAATCCAACACGGTTTGTGCTAGCTTCTTGAAACTTGACACAATAAAGGAGGTTCACGTTCTATCCCTATGTTTTGTTTCCTCTTGATATAGCCCTAAGCAGTGACTGGCGAGAAACACTTTCATGGAACGGTGTTGCCAAGCTTCCAAAAATTACGAATCTCCAGAAATCTCAGCAAATATTTTTTCACCCAAACTGGATGATACTTTCAGGTAATGATCAGTACATTAAGGTGACTTGGTTCCCCAAGTTTCGTTCTTCTATGTTGAAGCGATCATTTCCAGTAACATTTTGAATTTTTAGGTTTCACTCTATTTTCTCCTATATTGATAGATGTATTTGGAACTCTAAATCGAACACGGTTTGTGCTAGCTTCTTGAAACTTGACACAATAAAGAAGTTTCACGTTCTATCTCTATGTTTTGTTTTTTCTTGATGTAGCCCTAAGCAGTGACTGGCGAGAAACACTTTCATGGAAAGGTGTTGCCAAGCTTCTAAAAATTATGAATCTCCAGAAATCTCAGCAAATATTTTTTCACCCAAACTGGATGATACTTTCAGGTAATGATCAGTACACTAAGGCGACTTGGTTCCACAAATTTCGTTCTTCTATGTTGAAGCGTTCATTTCCAGTAACAGTTTGAATTTTTAGGTTTCACTCTGTTTTCTCCTATATTGATAGATGTATTTGGAACTCTAAATCCAACAAGGTTTGTGCTAGCTTCTTGAAACTTGACACAATAAAGGAGTATCACGTTCTCTCTCTATGTTTTGTTTCCTCTTGATGTAGCCCTAAGCAGTGACTGGCGAGAAACACTTTCATGGAAAGGTGTTGCAAAGCTTCCAAAAATTACGAATCTCCAGAAATCTCAGCAAATATTTTTTCACCCAAACTGGATGATACTTTCAGGTAATGATCAGTACACTAAGGCGACTTGGTTCCCCAAATTTCGTTCTTCTATGTTGAAGCGTTCATTTCCAGTAACAGTTTGAATTTTTAGGTTTCACTCTGTTTTCTCCTATATTGATAGATGTATTTGGAACTCTAAATCCAACACCGTTTGTGCTAGCTTCTGAAACTTGACACAATAAAGTAGTTTCAAGTTCTATCTCTATGTTTTGTTTCCTCTTGATGTAGCCCTAAGCAGTGACTGGCGAGAAACACTTTCATGGAAAGGTGTTGCAAAGCTTCCAAAAATTACGAATCTCCAGAAATCTCAGCAAATATTTTTTCACCCAAACTGGATGATACTTTCAGGTAATGATCAGTACACTAAGGCGACTTGGTTCCACAAATTTCGTTCTTCTATGTTGAAGCGTTCATTTCCAGTAACAGTTTGAATTTTTAGGTTTCACTCTGTTTTCTCCTATATTGATAGATGTATTTGGAACTCTAAATCCAACACGGTTTGTGCTAGCTTCTTGAAACTTGACACAATAAAGGAGTATCACGTTCTCTCTCTAGGTTTTGTTTCCTCTTGATGTAGCCCTAAGCAGTGACTGGCGAGAAACACTTTCATGGAAAGGTGTTGCCAAGCTTCCAAAAATTACGAATCTCCAGAAATCTCAGCAAATATTTTTTCACCCAAACTGGATGATACTTTCAGGTAATGATCAGTACACTAAGGCGACTTGGTTCCCCAAATTTCGTTCTTCTATGTTGAAGCGTTCATTTCCAGTAACAGTTTGAATTTTTAGGTTTCACTCTGTTTTCTCCTATATTGATAGATGTATTTGGAACTCTAAATCCAACACGGTTTGTGCTAGCTTCTGAAACTTGACACAATAAAGTAGTTTCAAGTTCTATCTCTATGTTTTGTTTCCTCTTGATGTATCCCTAAGCAGTGACTGGCGAGAAACACTTTCATGGAAAGGGGTTGCCAAGCTTCCAAAAATTACGAATCTCCAGAAATCTCAGCAAATATTTTTTCACCGAAACTGGATGATACTTTCAGGTGATGATCAGTACACTAAGGCGACTTGGTTCCCCAAATTTTGTTCTTCTATATTGAAGCGTTCATTTCCAGTAACAGTTTGAATTTTTAGGTTTCACTCTGTTTTCTCCTATATTGATAGATGTATTTGGAACTCTAAATCCAACACGGTTTGTGCTAGCTACTTGAAACTTCACACAATAAAGGAGTTTCACGTTCTATCTCTATGTTTTGTTTCCTCTTGATGTAGCCCTAAGCAGTGACTGGCGAGAAACACTTTCATGGAAAGGGGTTGCCAAGCTTCCAAAAATTACGAATCTCCAGAAATCTCAGCAAATATTTTTTCACCCAAACTGGATGATACTTTCAGGTAATGATCAGTACACTAAGGCGACTTGGTTCCCCAAATTTCGTTCTTCTATGTTGAAGCGTTCATTTCCAGTAACAGTTTGAATTTTTAGGTTTCACTCTGTTTTCTCCTATATTGATAGATGTATTTGGAACTCTAAATCCAACACGGTTTGTGCTAGCTTCTGAAACTTGACACAATAAAGTAGTTTCAAGTTCTATCTCTATGTTTTGTTTCCTCTTGATGTATCCCTAAGCAGTGACTGGCGAGAAACACTTTCATGGAAAGGGGTTGCCAAGCTTCCAAAAATTACGAATCTCCAGAAATCTCAGCAAATATTTTTTCACCGAAACTGGATGATACTTTCAGGTGATGATCAGTACACTAAGGCGACTTGGTTCCCCAAATTTTGTTCTTCTATATTGAAGCATTCATTTCCAGTAACAGTTTGAATTTTTAGGTTTCACTCTGTTTTCTCCTATATTGATAGATGTATTTGGAACTCTAAATCCAACACGGTTTGTGCTAGCTACTTGAAACTTCACACAATAAAGGAGTTTCACGTTCTATCTCTATGTTTTGTTTCCTCTTGATGTAGCCCTAAGCAGTGACTGGCGAGAAACACTTTCATGGAAAGGGGTTGCCAAGCTTCCAAAAATTACGAATCTCCAGAAATCTCAGCAAATATTTTTTCACCCAAACTGGATGATACTTTCAGGTAATGATCAGTACACTAAGGCAACTTGGTTCCCCAAATTTCGTTCTTCTATGTTGAAGCGTTCATTTCCAGTAACAGTTTGAATTTTTAGGTTTCACTCTGTTTTCTCCTATATTGATAGATGTATTTGGAACTCTAAATCCAACAAGGTTTGTGCTAGCTTCTTGCAACTTGACACAATAAAGTAGTTTCACGTTCTATCTCTATGTTTTGTTTCCTCTTGATGTAGCCCTAAACAGTGACTGGCGAGAAACACTTTCATGGAAAGGGGTTGCCAAGCTTCCAAAAAATACGAAATTCCAGAAATCTCAGCAAATATTTTTTCACCCAAACTGGATGATACTTTCAGGTAATGATCAGTACACTAAGGCGACTTGGTTCCCCAAATTTCGTTCTTCTATGTTGAAGCGTTCATTTGCAGTAACAGTTTGAATTTTTAGGTTTCACTCTGTTTTCTCCTATATTGATAGGTGTATTTGGAACTCCAAATCCAACACGGTTTGTGCTAGCTTCTTGAAACTTGACACAGTAAAGTAGTTTCACGTTCTATCTCTGTGTTTTGTTTCCTCTTGATGTATCCCTAAGCAGTGACTGGCGAGAAACACTTTCATGGAAAGGGGTTGCCAAGCTTCCAAAAATTACGAATCTCCAGAAATCTCAGCAAATATTTTTTCACCCAAACTGGATGATACTTTCAGGTAATGATCAGTACACTAAGGCGACTTGGTTCCCCAAATTTCGTTCTTCTATGTTGAAGCGTTCATTAGCAGTAACAGTTTGAATTTTTAGGTTTCACTCTGTTTTCTCCTATATTGATAGGTGTATTTGGAACTCTAAATTCAACACGGTTTGTGCTAGCTTCTTGAAACTTGACACAATAAAGTAGTTTCACGTTCTATCACTATGTTTTGTTTCCTCTTGATGTATCCCTAAGCAGTGACTGGCGAGAAACACTTTCATGGAAAGGGGTTGCCAAGCTTCCAAAAATTACGAATCTCCAGAAATCTCAGCAAATATTTTTTCACCCAAACTGGATGATACTTTCAGGTAATGATCAGTACACTAAGGCGACTTGGTTCCCCAAATTTCATTCTTCTATGTTGAAGCGTTCATTTCCAGTAACAGTTTGAATTTTTAGGTTTCACTCTGTTTTCTCCTATATTGATACATGTATTTGGAACTCTAAATCCAACACGGTTTGTGCTAGCTTCTTGAAACTTGACACAATAAAGGAGGTTCACGTTCTATCCCTATGTTTTGTTTCCTCTTGATATAGCCCTAAGCAGTGACTGGCGAGAAACACTTTCATGGAAAGGTGTTGCCAAGCTTCCAAAAATTACGAATCTCCAGAAATCTCAGCAAATATTTTTTCACCCAAACTGGATGATACTTTCAGGTAATGATCAGTACACTACGGCGACTTGGTTCCCCAAGTTTCGTTCTTCTATGTTGAAGCGATCATTTCCAGTAACATTTTGAATTTTTAGGTTTCACTCTATTTTCTCCTATATTGATAGATGTATTTGGAACTCTAAATCCAACACGGTTTGTGCTAGCTTCTTGAAACTTGACACAATAAAGTAGTTTCACGTTCTATCTCTATGTTTTGTTTTTTCTTGATGTAGCCCTAAGCAGTGACTGGCGAGAAAAACTTTCATAGAAAGGTGTTGCCAAGCTTCCCAAAATTACGAATCTCCAGAAATCTCAGCAAATATTTTTTCACCCAAACTGGATGATACTTTCAGGTAATGATCAGTACACTAAGGCGACTTGGTTCCACAAATTTCGTTCTTCTATGTTGAAGGGTTCATTTCCAGTAACAGTTTGAATTTTTAGGTTTCACTCTGTTTTCTCCTATATTGATAGATGTATTTGGAACTCTAAATCCAACACGGTTTGTGCTAGCTTCTTGAAACTTGACACAATAAAGGAGTATCACGTTCTCTCTCTAAGTTTTGTTTCCTCTTGATGTAGCCCTAAGCAGTGACTGGCGAGAAACACTTTCATGGAAAGGTGTTGCAAAGCTTCCAAAAATTACGAATCTCCAGAAATCTCAGCAAATATTTTTTCACCCAAACTGGATGATACTTTCAGGTAATGATCAGTACACTAAGGCGACTTGGTTCCCCAAATTTCGTTCTTCTATGTTGAAGCGTTCATTTCCAGTAACAGTTTGAATTTTTAGGTTTCACTCTGTTTTCTCCTATATTGATAGATGTATTTGGAACTCTAAATCCAACACGGTTTGTGCTAGCTTCTGAAACTTGACACAATAAAGTAGTTTCAAGTTCTATCTCTATGTTTTGTTTCCTCTTGATGTATCCCTAAGCAGTGACTGGCGAGAAACACTTTCATGGAAAGGGGTTGCCAAGCTTCCAAAAATTACGAATCTCCAGAAATCTCAGCAAATATTTTTTCACCGAAACTGGATGATACTTTCAGGTGATGATCAGTACACTAAGGCGACTTGGTTCCCCAAATTTTGTTCTTCTATATTGAAGCATTCATTTCCAGTAACAGTTTGAATTTTTAGGTTTCACTCTGTTTTCTCCTATATTGATAGATGTATTTGGAACTCTAAATCCAACACGGTTTGTGCTAGCTACTTGAAACTTCACACAATAAAGGAGTTTCACGTTCTATCTCTATGTTTTGTTTCCTCTTGATGTAGCCCTAAGCAGTGACTGGCGAGAAACTCTTTCATGGAAAGGGGTTGCCAAGCTTCCAAAAATTACGAATCTCCAGAAATCTCAGCAAATATTTTTTCACCCAAACTGGATGATACTTTCAGGTAATGATCAGTACACTAAGGCAACTTGGTTCCCCAAATTTCGTTCTTCTATGTTGAAGCGTTCATTTCCAGTAACAGTTTGAATTTTTAGGTTTCACTCTGTTTTCTCCTATATTGATAGATGTATTTGGAACTCTAAATCCAACAAGGTTTGTGCTAGCTTCTTGCAACTTGACACAATAAAGTAGTTTCACGTTCTATCTCTATGTTTTGTTTCCTCTTGATGTAGCCCTAAACAGTGACTGGCGAGAAACACTTTCATGGAAAGGGGTTGCCAAGCTTCCAAAAAATACGAAATTCCAGAAATCTCAGCAAATATTTTTTCACCCAAACTGGATGATACTTTCAGGTAATGATCAGTACACTAAGGCGACTTGGTTCCCCAAATTTCGTTCTTCTATGTTGAAGCGTTCATTTGCAGTAACAGTTTGAATTTTTAGGTTTCACTCTGTTTTCTCCTATATTGATAGGTGTATTTGGAACTCCAAATCCAACACGGTTTGTGCTAGCTTCTTGAAACTTGACACAGTAAAGTAGTTTCACATTCTATCTCTGTGTTTTGTTTCCTCTTGATGTATCCCTAAGCAGTGACTGGCGAGAAACACTTTCATGGAAAGGGGTTGCCAAGCTTCCAAAAATTACGAATCTCCAGAAATCTCAGCAAATATTTTTTCACCCAAACTGGATGATACTTTCAGGTAATGATCAGTACACTAAGGCGACTTGGTTCCCCAAATTTCGTTCTTCTATGTTGAAGCGTTCATTAGCAGTAACAGTTTGAATTTTTAGGTTTCACTCTGTTTTCTCCTATATTGATAGGTGTATTTGGAACTCTAAATTCAACACGGTTTGTGCTAGCTTCTTGAAACTTGACACAATAAAGTAGTTTCACGTTCTATCTCTATGTTTTGTTTCCTCTTGATGTATCCCTAAGCAGTGACTGGCGAGAAACACTTTCATGGAAAGGGGTTGCCAAGCTTCCAAAAATTACGAATCTCCAGAAATCTCAGCAAATATTTTTTCACCCAAACTGGATGATACTTTCAGGTAATGATCAGTACACTAAGGCGACTTGGTTCCCCAAATTTCATTCTTCTATGTTGAAGCGTTCATTTCCAGTAACAGTTTGAATTTTTAGGTTTCACTCTGTTTTCTCCTATATTGATACATGTATTTGGAACTCTAAATCCAACACGGTTTGTGCTAGCTTCTTGAAACTTGACACAATAAAGGAGGTTCACGTTCTATCCCTATGTTTTGTTTCCTCTTGATATAGCCCTAAGCAGTGACTGGCGAGAAACACTTTCATGGAAAGGTGTTGCCAAGCTTCCAAAAATTACGAATCTCCAGAAATCTCAGCAAATATTTTTTCACCCAAACTGGATGATACTTTCAGGTAATGATCAGTACACTACGGCGACTTGGTTCCCCAAGTTTCGTTCTTCTATGTTGAAGCGATCATTTCCAGTAACATTTTGAATTTTTAGGTTTCACTCTATTTTCTCCTATATTGATAGATGTATTTGGAACTCTAAATCCAACACGGTTTGTGCTAGCTTCTTGAAACTTGACACAATAAAGTAGTTTCACGTTCTATCTCTATGTTTTGTTTTTTCTTGATGTAGCCCTAAGCAGTGACTGGCGAGAAACACTTTCATAGAAAGGTGTTGCCAAGCTTCCCAAAATTACGAATCTCCAGAAATCTCAGCAAATATTTTTTCACCCAAACTGGATGATACTTTCAGGTAATGATCAGTACACTAAGGCGACTTGGTTCCACAAATTTCGTTCTTCTATGTTGAAGGGTTCATTTCCAGTAACAGTTTGAATTTTTAGGTTTCACTCTGTTTTCTCCTATATTGATAGATGTATTTGGAACTCTAAATCCAACACGGTTTGTGCTAGCTTCTTGAAACTTGACACAATAAAGGAGTATCACGTTCTCTCTCTAAGTTTTGTTTCCTCTTGATGTAGCCCTAAGCAGTGACTGGCGAGAAACACTTTCATGGAAAGGTGTTGCAAAGCTTCCAAAAATTACGAATCTCCAGAAATCTCAGCAAATATTTTTTCACCCAAACTGGATGATACTTTCAGGTAATGATCAGTACACTAAGGCGACTTGGTTCCCCAAATTTCGTTCTTCTATGTTCAAGCGTTCATTTGCAGTAACAGTTTGAATTTTTAGGTTTCACTCTGTTTTCTCCTATATTGATAGGTGTATTTGGAACTCTAAATTCAACACCGTTTGTGCTAGCTTCTTGAAACTTGACACAATAAAGTAGTTTCACGTTCTATCTCTATGTTTTGTTTCCTCTTGATGTATCCCTAAGCAGTGACTGGCGAGAAACACTTTCATGGAAAGGGGTTGCCAAGCTTCCAAAAATTACGAATCTCCAGAAATCTCAGCAAATATTTTTTCACCCAAACTGGATGATACTTTCAGGTAATGATCAGTACACTAAGGCGACTTGGTTCCCCAAATTTCATTCTTCTATGTTGAAGCGTTCATTTCCAGTAACAGTTTGAATTTTTAGGTTTCACTCTGTTTTCTCCTATATTGATACATGTATTTGGAACTCTAAATCCAACACGGTTTGTGCTAGCTTCTTGAAACTTGACACAATAAAGGAGTTTCACGTTCTATCCCTATGTTTTGTTTCCTCTTGATATAGCCCTAAGCAGTGACTGGCGAGAAACACTTTCATGAAAAGGTGTTGCCAAGCTTCCAAAAATTACGAATCTCCAGAAATCTCAGCAAATATTTTTTCACCCAAACTGGATGATACTTTCAGGTAATGATCAGTACACTAAGGTGACTTGGTTCCCCAAGTTTCGTTCTTCTATGTTGAAGCGATCATTTCCAGTAACATTTTGAATTTTTAGGTTTCACTCTATTTTCTCCTATATTGATAGATGTATTTGGAACTCTAAATCCAACACGGTTTGTGCTAGCTTCTTAAACTTGACACAATAAAGGAGTATCACGTTCTCTCTCTATGTTTTGTTTCCTCTTGATGTAGCCCTAAGCAGTGACTGGCGAGAATCACTTTCATGGAAAGGTGTTGCAAAGCTTCCAAAAATTACGAATCTCCAGAAATCTCAGCAAATATTTTTTCACCCAAACTGGATGATACTTTCAGGTAATGATCAGTACACTAAGGCGACTTGGTTCCCCAAATTTCGTTCTTCTATGTTGAAGCGTTCATTTCCAGTAACAGTTTGAATTTTTAGGTTTCACTCTGTTTTCTCCTATACTGATAGATGTATTTGGAACTCTAAATCCAACACGGTTTGTGCTAGCTTCTGAAACTTGACACAATAAAGTATTTTCAAGATCTATCTCTATGTTTTGTTTCCTCTTGATGTAGCCCTAAGCAGTGACTGGCGAGAAACACTTTCATGGAAAGGGGTTGCCAAGCTTCCAAAAATTACGAATCTCCAGAAATCTCAGCAAATATTTTTTCACCCAAACTGGATGATACTTTCAGGTAATGATCAGTACACTAAGGCGACTTGGTTCCACAAATTTCGTTCTTCTATGTTGAAGCGTTCATTTCCAGTAACAGTTTGAATTTTTAGGTTTAACTCTGTTTTCTCCTATATTGATAGATGTATTTGGAACTCTAAATCCAACACGGTTTGTGCTAGCTTCTGAAACTTGACACAATAAAGTAGTTTCAAGTTCTATCTCTATGTTTTGTTTCCTCTTGATGTATCCCTAAGCAGTGACTGGCGAGAAACACTTTCATGGAAAGGGGTTGCCAAGCTTCCAAAAATTACGAATCTCCAGAAATCTCAGCAAATATTTTTTCACCGAAACTGGATGATACTTTCAGGTGATGATCAGTACACTAAGGCGACTTGGTTCCCCAAATTTTGTTCTTCTATATTGAAGCGTTCATTTCCAGTAACAGTTTGAATTTTTAGGTTTCACTCTGTTTTCTCCTATATTGATAGATGTATTTGGAACTCTAAATCCAACACGGTTTGTGCTAGCTACTTGAAACTTCACACAATAAAGGAGTTTCACGTTCTATCTCTATGTTTTGTTTCCTCTTGATGTAGCCCTAAGCAGTGACTGGCGAGAAACACTTTCATGGAAAGGTGTTGCAAAGCTTCCAAAAATTACGAATCTCCAGAAATCTCAGCAAATATTTTTTCACCCAAACTGGATGATACTTTCATGTAATGATCAGTACACTAAGGCGACTTGGTTCCCCAAATTTCGTTCTTCTATGTTGAAGCGTTCATTTGCAGTAACAGTTTGAATTTTTAGGTTTCACTCTGTTTTCTCCTATATTGATACATGTATTGGGAACTCTAAATCCAACACGGTTTGTGCTAGCTTCTTGAAACTTGACACAATAAAGTAGTTTCAAGTTCTATCTCTATGTTTTCTTTCCTCTTGATGTAGCCCTAAGCAGTGACTGGCGAGAAACTCTTTCATGGAAAGGGGTTGCCAAGCTTCCAAAAATTACGAATCTCCAGAAATCTCAGCAAATATTTTTTCACCCAAACTGGATGATACTTTCAGGTAATGATCAGTACACTAAGGCGACTTGGTTCCACAAATTTCGTTCTTCTATGTTGAAGCGTTCATTTCCAGTAACAGTTTGAATTTTTAGGTTTCACTCTGTTTTCTCCTATATTTATAGATGTATTTGGAACTCTAAATCCAACACGGTTTGTGCTAGCTTCTTGAAACTTGACACAATAAAGGAGTATCACGTTCTCTCTCTAAGTTTTGTTTCCTCTTGATGTAGCCCTAAGCAGTGACTGGCGAGAAACACTTTCATGGAAAGGTGTTGCAAAGCTTCCAAAAATTACGAATCTCCAGAAATCTCAGCAAATATTTTTTCACCCAAACTGGATGATACTTTCAGGTAATGATCAGTACACTAAGTCGACTTGGTTCCCCAAATTTCGTTCTTCTATGTTGAAGCGTTCATTTCCAGTAACAGTTTGAATTTTTAGGTTTCACTCTGTTTTCTCCTATATTGATAGATGTATTTGGAACTCTAAATCCAACACGGTTTGTGCTAGCTTCTGAAACTTGACACAATAAAGTAGTTTCAAGTTCTATCTCTATGTTTTGTTTCCTCTTGATGTATCCCTAAGCAGTGACTGGCGAGAAACACTTTCATGGAAAGGGGTTGCCAAGCTTCCAAAAATTACGAATCTCCAGAAATCTCAGCAAATATTTTTTCACCCAAACTGGATGATACTTTCATGTAATGATCAGTACACTAAGGCGACTTGGTTCCCCAAATTTCGTTCTTCTATGTTGAAGCGTTCATTTCCAGTAACAGTTTGAATTTTTAGGTTTCACTCTGTTTTCTCCTATATTGATAGATGTATTTGGAACTCTAAATCCAACACGGTTTGTGCTAGCTTCTGAAACTTGACACAATAAAGTAGTTTCAAGTTCTATCTCTATGTTTTGTTTCCTCTTGATGTATCCCTAAGCAGTGACTGGCGAGAAACACTTTCATGGAAAGGGGTTGCCAAGCTTCCAAAAATTACGAATCTCCAGAAATCTCAGCAAATATTTTTTCACCGAAACTGGATGATACTTTCAGGTGATGATCAGTACACTAAGGCGACTTGGTTCCCCAAATTTTGTTCTTCTATATTGAAGCGTTCATTTCCAGTAACAGTTTGAATTTTTAGGTTTCACTCTGTTTTCTCCTATATTGATAGATGTATTTGGAACTCTAAATCCAACACGGTTTGTGCTAGCTACTTGAAACTTCACACAATAAAGGAGTTTCACGTTCTATCTCTATGTTTTGTTTCCTCTTGATGTAGCCCTAAGCAGTGACTGGCGAGAAACACTTTCATGGAAAGGGGTTGCCAAGCTTCCAAAAATTACGAATCTCCAGAAATCTCAGCAAATATTTTTTCACCCAAACTGGATGATACTTTCAGGTAATGATCAGTACACTAAGGCAACTTGGTTCCCCAAATTTCGTTCTTCTATGTTGAAGCGTTCATTTCCAGTAACAGTTTGAATTTTTAGGTTTCACTCTGTTTTCTCCTATATTGATAGGTGTATTTGGAACTCCAAATCCAACACGGTTTGTGCTAGCTTCTTGAAACTTGACACAGTAAAGTAGTTTCACGTTCTATCTCTGTGTTTTGTTTCCTCTTGATGTATCCCTAAGCAGTGACTGGCGAGAAACACTTTCATGGAAAGGGGTTGCCAAGCTTCCAAAAATTACGAATCTCCAGAAATCTCAGCAAATATTTTTTCACCCAAACTGGATGATACTTTCAGGTAATGATCAGTACACTAAGGCGACTTGGTTCCCCAAATTTCGTTCTTCTATGTTGAAGCGTTCATTAGCAGTAACAGTTTGAATTTTTAGGTTTCACTCTGTTTTCTCCTATATTGATAGGTGTATTTGGAACTCTAAATTCAACACGGTTTGTGCTAGCTTCTTGAAACTTGACACAATAAAGTAGTTTCACGTTCTATCTCTATGTTTTGTTTCCTCTTGATGTATCCCTAAGCAGTGACTGGCGAGAAACACTTTCATGGAAAGGGGTTGCCAAGCTTCCAAAAATTATGAATCTCCAGAAATCTCAGCAAATATTTTTTCACCCAAACTGGATGATACTTTCAGGTAATGATCAGTACACTAAGGCGACTTGGTTCCCCAAATTTCATTCTTCTATGTTGAAGCGTTCATTTCCAGTAACAGTTTGAATTTTTAGGTTTCACTCTGTTTTCTCCTATATTGATACATGTATTTGGAACTCTAAATCCAACACGGTTTGTGCTAGCTTCTTGAAACTTGACACAATAAAGGAGGTTCACGTTCTATCCCTATGTTTTGTTTCCTCTTGATATAGCCCTAAGCAGTGACTGGCGAGAAACACTTTCATGGAAAGGTGTTGCCAAGCTTCCAAAAATTACGAATCTCCAGAAATCTCAGCAAATATTTTTTCACCCAAACTGGATGATACTTTCAGGTAATGATCAGTACACTACGGCGACTTGGTTCCCCAAGTTTCGTTCTTCTATGTTGAAGCGATCATTTCCAGTAACATTTTGAATTTTTAGGTTTCACTCTATTTTCTCCTATATTGATAGATGTATTTGGAACTCTAAATCCAACACGGTTTGTGCTAGCTTCTTGAAACTTGACACAATAAAGTAGTTTCACGTTCTATCTCTATGTTTTGTTTTTTCTTGATGTAGCCCTAAGCAGTGACTGGCGAGAAACACTTTCATAGAAAGGTGTTGCCAAGCTTCCCAAAATTACGAATCTCCAGAAATCTCAGCAAATATTTTTTCACCCAAACTGGATGATACTTTCAGGTAATGATCAGTACACTAAGGCGACTTGGTTCCACAAATTTCGTTCTTCTATGTTGAAGGGTTCATTTCCAGTAACAGTTTGAATTTTTAGGTTTCACTCTGTTTTCTCCTATATTGATAGATGTATTTGGAACTCTAAATCCAACACGGTTTGTGCTAGCTTCTTGAAACTTGACACAATAAAGGAGTATCACGTTCTCTCTCTAAGTTTTGTTTCCTCTTGATGTAGCCCTAAGCAGTGACTGGCGAGAAACACTTTCATGGAAAGGTGTTGCAAAGCTTCCAAAAATTACGAATCTCCAGAAATCTCAGCAAATATTTTTTCACCCAAACTGGATGATACTTTCAGGTAATGATCAGTACACTAAGGCGACTTGGTTCCCCAAATTTCGTTCTTCTATGTTCAAGCGTTCATTTGCAGTAACAGTTTGAATTTTTAGGTTTCACTCTGTTTTCTCCTATATTGATAGGTGTATTTGGAACTCTAAATTCAACACCGTTTGTGCTAGCTTCTTGAAACTTGACACAATAAAGTAGTTTCACGTTCTATCTCTATGTTTTGTTTCCTCTTGATGTATCCCTAAGCAGTGACTGGCGAGAAACACTTTCATGGAAAGGGGTTGCCAAGCTTCCAAAAATTACGAATCTCCAGAAATCTCAGCAAATATTTTTTCACCCAAACTGGATGATACTTTCAGGTAATGATCAGTACACTAAGGCGACTTGGTTCCCCAAATTTCATTCTTCTATGTTGAAGCGTTCATTTCCAGTAACAGTTTGAATTTTTAGGTTTCACTCTGTTTTCTCCTATATTGATACATGTATTTGGAACTCTAAATCCAACACGGTTTGTGCTAGCTTCTTGAAACTTGACACAATAAAGGAGTTTCACGTTCTATCCCTATGTTTTGTTTCCTCTTGATATAGCCCTAAGCAGTGACTGGCGAGAAACACTTTCATGGAAAGGTGTTGCCAAGCTTCCAAAAATTACGAATCTCCAGAAATCTCAGCAAATATTTTTTCACCCAAACTGGATGATACTTTCAGGTAATGATCAGTACACTAAGGTGACTTGGTTCCCCAAGTTTCGTTCTTCTATGTTGAAGCGATCATTTCCAGTAACATTTTGAATTTTTAGGTTTCACTCTATTTTCTCCTATATTGATAGATGTATTTGGAACTCTAAATCCAACACGGTTTGTGCTAGCTTCTTAAACTTGACACAATAAAGGAGTATCACGTTCTCTCTCTATGTTTTGTTTCCTCTTGATGTAGCCCTAAGCAGTGACTGGCGAGAATCACTTTCATGGAAAGGTGTTGCAAAGCTTCCAAAAATTACGAATCTCCAGAAATCTCAGCAAATATTTTTTCACCCAAACTGGATGATACTTTCAGGTAATGATCAGTACACTAAGGCGACTTGGTTCCCCAAATTTCGTTCTTCTATGTTGAAGCGTTCATTTCCAGTAACAGTTTGAATTTTTAGGTTTCACTCTGTTTTCTCCTATACTGATAGATGTATTTGGAACCCTAAATCCAACACGGTTTGTGCTAGCTTCTGAAACTTGACACAATAAAGTATTTTCAAGATCTATCTCTATGTTTTGTTTCCTCTTGATGTAGCCCTAAGCAGTGACTGGCGAGAAACACTTTCATGGAAAGGGGTTGCCAAGCTTCCAAAAATTACGAATCTCCAGAAATCTCAGCAAATATTTTTTCACCCAAACTGGATGATACTTTCAGGTAATGATCAGTACACTAAGGCGACTTGGTTCCACAAATTTCGTTCTTCTATGTTGAAGCGTTCATTTCCAGTAACAGTTTGAATTTTTAGGTTTAACTCTGTTTTCTCCTATATTGATAGATGTATTTGGAACTCTAAATCCAACACGGTTTGTGCTAGCTTCTGAAACTTGACACAATAAAGTAGTTTCAAGTTCTATCTCTATGTTTTGTTTCCTCTTGATGTATCCCTAAGCAGTGACTGGCGAGAAACACTTTCATGGAAAGGGGTTGCCAAGCTTCCAAAAATTACGAATCTCCAGAAATCTCAGCAAATATTTTTTCACCGAAACTGGATGATACTTTCAGGTGATGATCAGTACACTAAGGCGACTTGGTTCCCCAAATTTTGTTCTTCTATATTGAAGCGTTCATTTCCAGTAACAGTTTGAATTTTTAGGTTTCACTCTGTTTTCTCCTATATTGATAGATGTATTTGGAACTCTAAATCCAACACGGTTTGTGCTAGCTACTTGAAACTTCACACAATAAAGGAGTTTCACGTTCTATCTCTATGTTTTGTTTCCTCTTGATGTAGCCCTAAGCAGTGACTGGCGAGAAACACTTTCATGGAAAGGTGTTGCAAAGCTTCCAAAAATTACGAATCTCCAGAAATCTCAGCAAATATTTTTTCACCCAAACTGGATGATACTTTCATGTAATGATCAGTACACTAAGGCGACTTGGTTCCCCAAATTTCGTTCTTCTATGTTGAAGCGTTCATTTGCAGTAACAGTTTGAATTTTTAGGTTTCACTCTGTTTTCTCCTATATTGATACATGTATTGGGAACTCTAAATCCAACACGGTTTGTGCTAGCTTCTTGAAACTTGACACAATAAAGTAGTTTCAAGTTCTATCTCTATGTTTTCTTTCCTCTTGATGTAGCCCTAAGCAGTGACTGGCGAGAAACTCTTTCATGGAAAGGGGTTGCCAAGCTTCCAAAAATTACGAATCTCCAGAAATCTCAGCAAATATTTTTTCACCCAAACTGGATGATACTTTCAGGTAATGATCAGTACACTAAGGCGACTTGGTTCCACAAATTTCGTTCTTCTATGTTGAAGCGTTCATTTCCAGTAACAGTTTGAATTTTTAGGTTTCACTCTGTTTTCTCCTATATTTATAGATGTATTTGGAACTCTAAATCCAACACGGTTTGTGCTAGCTTCTTGAAACTTGACACAATAAAGGAGTATCACGTTCTCTCTCTAAGTTTTGTTTCCTCTTGATGTAGCCCTAAGCAGTGACTGGCGAGAAACACTTTCATGGAAAGGTGTTGCAAAGCTTCCAAAAATTACGAATCTCCAGAAATCTCAGCAAATATTTTTTCACCCAAACTGGATGATACTTTCAGGTAATGATCAGTACACTAAGGCGACTTGGTTCCCCAAATTTCGTTCTTCTATGTTGAAGCGTTCATTTCCAGTAACAGTTTGAATTTTTAGGTTTCACTCTGTTTTCTCCTATATTGATAGATGTATTTGGAACTCTAAATCCAACACGGTTTGTGCTAGCTTCTGAAACTTGACACAATAAAGTAGTTTCAAGTTCTATCTCTATGTTTTGTTTCCTCTTGATGTATCCCTAAGCAGTGACTGGCGAGAAACACTTTCATGGAAAGGGGTTGCCAAGCTTCCAAAAATTACGAATCTCCAGAAATCTCAGCAAATATTTTTTCACCCAAACTGGATGATACTTTCATGTAATGATCAGTACACTAAGGCGACTTGGTTCCCCAAATTTCGTTCTTCTATGTTGAAGCGTTCATTTGCAGTAACAGTTTGAATTTTTAGGTTTCACTCTGTTTTCTCCTATATTGATACATGTATTGGGAACTCTAAATCCAACACGGTTTGTGCTAGCTTCTTGAAACTTGACACAATAAAGTAGTTTCAAGTTCTATCTCTATGTTTTCTTTCCTCTTGATGTAGCCCTAAGCAGTGACTGGCGAGAAACTCTTTCATGGAAAGGGGTTGCCAAGCTTCCAAAAATTACGAATCTCCAGAAATCTCAGCAAATATTTTTTCACCCAAACTGGATGATACTTTCAGGTAATGATCAGTACACTAAGGCGACTTGGTTCCACAAATTTCGTTCTTCTATGTTGAAGCGTTCATTTCCAGTAACAGTTTGAATTTTTAGGTTTCACTCTGTTTTCTCCTATATTTATAGATGTATTTGGAACTCTAAATCCAACACGGTTTGTGCTAGCTTCTTGAAACTTGACACAATAAAGGAGTATCACGTTCTCTCTCTAAGTTTTGTTTCCTCTTGATGTAGCCCTAAGCAGTGACTGGCGAGAAACACTTTCATGGAAAGGTGTTGCAAAGCTTCCAAAAATTACGAATCTCCAGAAATCTCAGCAAATATTTTTTCACCCAAACTGGATGATACTTTCAGGTAATGATCAGTACACTAAGGCGACTTGGTTCCCCAAATTTCGTTCTTCTATGTTGAAGCGTTCATTTCCAGTAACAGTTTGAATTTTTAGGTTTCACTCTGTTTTCTCCTATATTGATAGATGTATTTGGAACTCTAAATCCAACACGGTTTGTGCTAGCTTCTGAAACTTGACACAATAAAGTAGTTTCAAGTTCTATCTCTATGTTTTGTTTCCTCTTGATGTATCCCTAAGCAGTGACTGGCGAGAAACACTTTCATGGAAAGGGGTTGCCAAGCTTCCAAAAATTACGAATCTCCAGAAATCTCAGCAAATATTTTTTCACCGAAACTGGATGATACTTTCAGGTGATGATCAGTACACTAAGGCGACTTGGTTCCCCAAATTTTGTTCTTCTATATTGAAGCGTTCATTTCCAGTAACAGTTTGAATTTTTAGGTTTCACTCTGTTTTCTCCTATATTGATAGATGTATTTGGAACTCTAAATCCAACACGGTTTTTGCTAGCTACTTGAAACTTCACACAATAAAGGAGTTTCACGTTCTATCTCTATGTTTTGTTTCCTCTTGATGTAGCCCTAAGCAGTGACTGGCGAGAAACACTTTCATGGAAAGGTGTTGCAAAGCTTCCAAAAATTACGAATCTCCAGAAATCTCAGCAAATATTTTTTCACCCAAACTGGATGATACTTTCAGGTAATGATCAGTACACTAAGGCGACTTGGTTCCCCAAATTTCGTTCTTCTATGTTGAAGCGTTCATTTGCAGTAACAGTTTGAATTTTTAGGTTTCACTCTGTTTTCTCCTATATTGATAGGTGTATTTGGAACTCTAAATCCAACACGGTTTGTGCTAGCTTCTTGAAACTTGACACAATAAAGTAGTTTCACGTTCTATCTCTATGTTTTGTTTCCTCTTGATGTATCCCTAAGCAGTGACTGGCGAGAAACACTTTCATGGAAAGGGGTTGCCAAGCTTCCAAAAATTACGAATCTCCAGAAATCTCAGCAAATATTTTTTCACCCAAACTGGATGATACTTTCATGTAATGATCAGTACACTAAGGCGACTTGGTTCCCCAAATTTCGTTCTTCTATGTTGAAGCGTTCATTTGCAGTAACAGTTTGAATTTTTAGGTTTCACTCTGTTTTCTCCTATATTGATACATGTATTGGGAACTCTAAATCCAACACGGTTTGTGCTAGCTTCTTGAAACTTGACACAATAAAGTAGTTTCAAGTTCTATCTCTATGTTTTCTTTCCTCTTGATGTAGCCCTAAGCAGTGACTGGCGAGAAACTCTTTCATGGAAAGGGGTTGCCAAGCTTCCAAAAATTACGAATCTCCAGAAATCTCAGCAAATATTTTTTCACCCAAACTGGATGATACTTTCAGGTAATGATCAGTACACTAAGGCGACTTGGTTCCACAAATTTCGTTCTTCTATGTTGAAGCGTTCATTTCCAGTAACAGTTTGAATTTTTAGGTTTCACTCTGTTTTCTCCTATATTTATAGATGTATTTGGAACTCTAAATCCAACACGGTTTGTGCTAGCTTCTTGAAACTTGACACAATAAAGGAGTATCACGTTCTCTCTCTAAGTTTTGTTTCCTCTTGATGTAGCCCTAAGCAGTGACTGGCGAGAAACACTTTCATGGAAAGGTGTTGCAAAGCTTCCAAAAATTACGAATCTCCAGAAATCTCAGCAAATATTTTTTCACCCAAACTGGATGATACTTTCAGGTAATGATCAGTACACTAAGGCGACTTGGTTCCCCAAATTTCGTTCTTCTATGTTGAAGCGTTCATTTCCAGTAACAGTTTGAATTTTTAGGTTTCACTCTGTTTTCTCCTATATTGATAGATGTATTTGGAACTCTAAATCCAACACGGTTTGTGCTAGCTTCTGAAACTTGACACAATAAAGTAGTTTCAAGTTCTATCTCTATGTTTTGTTTCCTCTTGATGTATCCCTAAGCAGTGACTGGCGAGAAACACTTTCATGGAAAGGGGTTGCCAAGCTTCCAAAAATTACGAATCTCCAGAAATCTCAGCAAATATTTTTTCACCGAAACTGGATGATACTTTCAGGTGATGATCAGTACACTAAGGCGACTTGGTTCCCCAAATTTTGTTCTTCTATATTGAAGCGTTCATTTCCAGTAACAGTTTGAATTTTTAGGTTTCACTCTGTTTTCTCCTATATTGATAGATGTATTTGGAACTCTAAATCCAACACGGTTTTTGCTAGCTACTTGAAACTTCACACAATAAAGGAGTTTCACGTTCTATCTCTATGTTTTGTTTCCTCTTGATGTAGCCCTAAGCAGTGACTGGCGAGAAACACTTTCATGGAAAGGTGTTGCAAAGCTTCCAAAAATTACGAATCTCCAGAAATCTCAGCAAATATTTTTTCACCCAAACTGGATGATACTTTCAGGTAATGATCAGTACACTAAGGCGACTTGGTTCCCCAAATTTCGTTCTTCTATGTTGAAGCGTTCATTTGCAGTAACAGTTTGAATTTTTAGGTTTCACTCTGTTTTCTCCTATATTGATAGGTGTATTTGGAACTCTAAATCCAACACGGTTTGTGCTAGCTTCTTGAAACTTGACACAATAAAGTAGTTTCACGTTCTATCTCTATGTTTTGTTTCCTCTTGATGTATCCCTAAGCAGTGACTGGCGAGAAACACTTTCATGGAAAGGGGTTGCCAAGCTTCCAAAAATTACGAATCTCCAGAAATCTCAGCAAATATTTTTTCACCCAAACTGGATGATACTTTCAGGTAATGATCAGTACACTAAGGCGACTTGGTTCCACAAATTTCGTTCTTCTATGTTGAAGCGTTCATTTCCAGTAACAGTTTGAATTTTTAGGTTTCACTCTGTTTTCTCCTATATTGATAGATGTATTTGGAACTCTAAATCCAACACGGTTTGTGCTAGCTTCTTGAAACTTGACACAATAAAGGAGTATCTCGTTCTCTCTCTAAGTTTTTCTTCCTCTTGATGTAGCCCTAAGCAGTGACTGGCAAGAATCACTTTCATGGAAAGGTGTTGCAAAGCTTCCAAAAATTACGAATCTCCAGAAATCTCAGCAAATATTTTTTCACCCAAACTGGATGATACTTTCAGGTAATGATCAGTACACTAAGGCGACTTGGTTCCCCAAATTTCGTTCTTCTATGTTGAAGCGTTCATTTCCAGTAACAGTTTGAATTTTTAGGTTTCACTCTGTTTTCTCCTATATTGATAGATGTATTTGGAACTCTAAATCCAACACGGTTTGTGCTAGCTTCTGAAACTTGACACAATAAAGTAGTTTCAAGTTCTATCTCTATGTTTTGTTTCCTCTTGATGTAGCCCTAAGCAGTGACTGGCGAGAAACACTTTCATGGAAAGGGGTTTCCAAGCTTCCAAAAATTACGAATCTCCAGAAATCTCAGCAAATATTTTTTCACCGAAACTGGATGATACTTTCAGGTGATGATCAGTACACTAAGGCGACTTGGTTCCCCAAATTTCGTTCTTCTATATTGAAGCGTTCATTTCCAGTAACAGTTTGAATTTTTAGGTTTCACTCTGTTTTCTCCTGTATTGATAGATGTATTTGGAACTCAAAATCCAACACGGTTTGTGCTAGCTACTTGAAACTTCACACAATAAAGGAGTTTCACGTTCTATCTCTATGTTTTGTTTCCTCTTGATGTAGCCCTAAGCAGTGACTGGCGAGAAACACTTTCATGGAAAGGTGTTGCAAAGCTTCCAAAAATTACGAATCTCCAGAAATCTCAGCAAATATTTTTTCACCCAAACTGGATGATACTTTCAGGTAATGATCAGTACACTAAGGCGACTTGGTTCCCCAAATTTCGTTCTTCTATGTTGAAGCGTTCATTTGCAGTAACAGTTTGAATTTTTAGGTTTCACTCTGTTTTCTCCTATATTGATAGGTGTATTTGGAACTCTAAATCCAACACGGTTTGTGCTAGCTTCTTGAAACTTGACACAATAAAGTAGTTTCACGTTCTATCTCTATGTTTTGTTTCCTCTTGATGTATCCCTAAGCAGTGACTGGCGAGAAACACTTTCATGGAAAGGGGTTGCCAAGCTTCCAAAAATTACGAATCTCCAGAAATCTCAGCAAATATTTTTTCACCGAAACTGGATGATACTTTCAGGTAATGATCAGTACACTAAGGCGACTTGGTTCCCCAAATTTCTTTCTTCTATGTTGAAGCGTTCATTTCCAGTAACAATTTGAATTTTTAGGTTTCACTCTGTTTTCTCCTATATTGATACATGTATTTGGAACTCTAAATCCAACACGGTTTGTGCTAGCTTCTTGAAACTTGACACAATAAAGGAGTTTCACGTTCTATCCCTATGTTTTGTTTCCTCTTGATATAGCCCTAAGCAGTGACTGGCGAGAAACACTTTCATGGAAAGGTGTTGCCAAGCTTCCAAAAATTACGAATCTCCAGAAATCTCAGCAAATATTTTTTTCACCCAAACTGGATGATACTTTCAGGTAATGATCAGTACACTAAGGCGACTTGGTTCCCCAAGTTTCGTTCTTCTATGTTGAAGCGATCATTTCCAGTAACATTTTGAATTTTTAGGTTTCACTCTATTTTCTCCTATATTGATAGATGTATTTGGAACTCTAAATCCAACACGGTTTGTGCTAGCTTCTTGAAACTTGACACAATAAAGTAGTTTCACGTTCTATCTCTATGTTTTGTTTTTTCTTGATTTAGCCCTAAGCAGTGACTGGCGAGAAACACTTTCATGGAAAGGTGTTGCCAAGCTTCCAAAAATTACGAGTCTCCAGAAATCTCAGCAAATATTTTTTCACCCAAACTGGATGATACTTTCAGGTAATGATCAGTACACTAAGGCGACTTGGTTCCACAAATTTCATTCTTCTATGTTGAAGCGTTCATTTCCAGTAACAGTTTGAATTTTTAGGTTTCACTCTGTTTTCTCCTATATTGATAGATGTATTTGGAACTCTAAATCCAACACGGTTTGTGCTAGCTTCTTGAAACTTGACACAATAAAGGAGTATCACGTTCTCTCTCTATGTTTTGTTTCCTCTTGATGTAGCCCTAAGCAGTGACTGGCGAGAAACACTTTCATGGAAAGGTGTTGCAAAGCTTCCAAAAATTACGAATCTCCAGAAATCTCAGCAAATATTTTTTCACCCAAACTGGATGATACTTTCAGGTAATGATCAGTACACTAAGGCGACTTGGTTCACCAAATTTCGTACTTCTATGTTGAAGCGTTCATTTGCAGTAACAGTTTGAATTTTTAGGTTTCACTCTGTTTTCTCCCATATTGATAGATGTATTTGGAACTCTAAATCCAACACGGTTTGTGCTAGCTTCTTGAAACTTGACACAATAAAGGAGTATCACGTTCTCTCTCTATGTTTTGTTTCCTCTTGATGTAGCCCTAAGCAGTGACTGGCGAGAAACACTTTCATGGAAAGGTGTTGCCAAGCTTCCAAAAATTACGAATCTCCAGAAATCTCAGCAAATATTTTTTTCACCCAAACTGGATGATACTTTCAGGTAATGATCAGTACACTAAGGCGACTTGGTTCCCCAAATTTCGTACTTCAATGTTGAAGCGTTCATTTGCAGTAACAGTTTGAATTTTTAGGTTTCACTCTGTTCTCTCCTATATTGATAGGTGTATTTGGAACTCTAAATCCAACACGGTTTGTGCTAGCTTCTTGAAACTTGACACAGTAAAGTAGTTTCACGTTCTATCTCTGTGTTTTGTTTCCTCTTGATGTATCCCTAAGCAGTGACTGGCGAGAAACACTTTCATGGAAAGGGGTTGCCAAGCTTCCAAAAATTACGAATCTCCAGAAATCTCAGCAAATATTTTTTCACCGAAACTGGATGATACTTTCAGGTAATGATCAGTACACTAAGGCGACTTGGTTCCCCAAATTTCGTTCTTCTATGTTGAAGCGTTCATTTGCAGTAACAGTTTGAATTTTTAGGTTTCACTCTGTTTTCTCCTATATTGATAGGTGTATTTGGAACTCTAAATTCAACATGGTTTGTGCTAGCTTCTTGAAACTTGACACAGTAAAGGAGTTTCACGTTCTATCCCTATGTTTTGTTTCCTCTTGATATAGCCCTAAGCAGTGACTGGCGAGAAACACTTTCATGGAAAGGTGTTGCCAAGCTTCCAAAAATTACGAGTCTCCAGAAATCTCAGCAAATATTTTTTCACCCAAACTGGATGATACTTTCAGGTAATGATCAGTACACTAAGGTGACTTGGTTCCCCAAATTTCGTTCTTCTATGTTGAAGCGTTCATTTGCAGTAACAGTTTGAATTTTTAGGTTTCACTCTGTTTTCTCCTATATTTATAGATGTATTTGGAACTCTAAATCCAACACGGTTTGTGCTAGCTTCTTGAAACTTGACACAATAAAGGAGTATCACGTTCTCTCTCTAAGTTTTGTTTCCTCTTGATGTAGCCCTAAGCAGTGACTGGCGAGAAACACTTTCATGGAAAGGTGTTGCAAAGCTTCCAAAAATTACGAATCTCCAGAAATCTCAGCAAATATTTTTTCACCCAAACTGGATGATACTTTCAGGTAATGATCAGGACACTAAGGCGACTTGGTTCCCCAAATTTCGTTCTTCTATGTTGAAGCGTTCATTTCCAGTAACAGTTTGAATTTTTAGGTTTCACTCTGTTTTCTCCTATATTGATAGATGTATTTGGAACTCTAAATCCAACACGGTTTGTGCTAGCTTCTGAAACTTGACACAATAAAGTAGTTTCAAGTTCTATCTCTATGTTTTGTTTCCTCTTGATGTATCCCTAAGCAGTGACTGGCGAGAAACACTTTCATGGAAAGGGGTTGCCAAGCTTCCAAAAATTACGAATCTCCAGAAATCTCAGCAAATATTTTTTCACCGAAACTGGATGATACTTTCAGGTGATGATCAGTACACTAAGGCGACTTGGTTCCCCAAATTTTGTTCTTCTATATTGAAGCGTTCATTTCCAGTAACAGTTTGAATTTTTAGGTTTCACTCTGTTTTCTCCTATATTGATAGATGTATTTGGAACTCTAAATCCAACACGGTTTTTGCTAGCTACTTGAAACTTCACACAATAAAGGAGTTTCACGTTCTATCTCTATGTTTTGTTTCCTCTTGATGTAGCCCTAAGCAGTGACTGGCGAGAAACACTTTCATGGAAAGGTGTTGCAAAGCTTCCAAAAATTACGAATCTCCAGAAATCTCAGCAAATATTTTTTCACCCAAACTGGATGATACTTTCAGGTAATGATCAGTACACTAAGGCGACTTGGTTCCCCAAATTTCGTTCTTCTATGTTGAAGCGTTCATTTGCAGTAACAGTTTGAATTTTTAGGTTTCACTCTGTTTTCTCCTATATTGATAGGTGTATTTGGAACTCTAAATCCAACACGGTTTGTGCTAGCTTCTTGAAACTTGACACAATAAAGTAGTTTCACGTTCTATCTCTATGTTTTGTTTCCTCTTGATGTATCCCTAAGCAGTGACTGGCGAGAAACACTTTCATGGAAAGGGGTTGCCAAGCTTCCAAAAATTACGAATCTCCAGAAATCTCAGCAAATATTTTTTCACCCAAACTGGATGATACTTTCAGGTAATGATCAGTACACTAAGGCGACTTGGTTCCACAAATTTCGTTCTTCTATGTTGAAGCGTTCATTTCCAGTAACAGTTTGAATTTTTAGGTTTCACTCTGTTTTCTCCTATATTGATAGATGTATTTGGAACTCTAAATCCAACACGGTTTGTGCTAGCTTCTTGAAACTTGACACAATAAAGGAGTATCTCGTTCTCTCTCTAAGTTTTTCTTCCTCTTGATGTAGCCCTAAGCAGTGACTGGCAAGAATCACTTTCATGGAAAGGTGTTGCAAAGCTTCCAAAAATTACGAATCTCCAGAAATCTCAGCAAATATTTTTTCACCCAAACTGGATGATACTTTCAGGTAATGATCAGTACACTAAGGCGACTTGGTTCCCCAAATTTCGTTCTTCTATGTTGAAGCGTTCATTTCCAGTAACAGTTTGAATTTTTAGGTTTCACTCTGTTTTCTCCTATATTGATAGATGTATTTGGAACTCTAAATCCAACACGGTTTGTGCTAGCTTCTGAAACTTGACACAATAAAGTAGTTTCAAGTTCTATCTCTATGTTTTGTTTCCTCTTGATGTAGCCCTAAGCAGTGACTGGCGAGAAACACTTTCATGGAAAGGGGTTTCCAAGCTTCCAAAAATTACGAATCTCCAGAAATCTCAGCAAATATTTTTTCACTGAAACTGGATGATACTTTCAGGTGATGATCAGTACACTAAGGCGACTTGGTTCCCCAAATTTCATTCTTCTATATTGAAGCGTTCATTTCCAGTAACAGTTTGAATTTTTAGGTTTCACTCTGTTTTCTCCTGTATTGATAGATGTATTTGGAACTCAAAATCCAACACGGTTTGTGCTAGCTACTTGAAACTTCACACAATAAAGGAGTTTCACGTTCTATCTCTATGTTTTGTTTCCTCTTGATGTAGCCCTAAGCAGTGACTGGCGAGAAACACTTTCATGGAAAGGTGTTGCAAAGCTTCCAAAAATTACGAATCTCCAGAAATCTCAGCAAATATTTTTTCACCCAAACTGGATGATACTTTCAGGTAATGATCAGTACACTAAGGCGACTTGGTTCCCCAAATTTCGTTCTTCTATGTTGAAGCGTTCATTTGCAGTAACAGTTTGAATTTTTAGGTTTCACTCTGTTTTCTCCTATATTGATAGGTGTATTTGGAACTCTAAATCCAACACGGTTTGTGCTAGCTTCTTGAAACTTGACACAATAAAGTAGTTTCACGTTCTATCTCTATGTTTTGTTTCCTCTTGATGTATCCCTAAGCAGTGACTGGCGAGAAACACTTTCATGGAAAGGGGTTGCCAAGCTTCCAAAAATTACGAATCTCCAGAAATCTCAGCAAATATTTTTTCACCGAAACTGGATGATACTTTCAGGTAATGATCAGTACACTAAGGCGACTTGGTTCCCCAAATTTCTTTCTTCTATGTTGAAGCGTTCATTTCCAGTAACAATTTGAATTTTTAGGTTTCACTCTGTTTTCTCCTATATTGATACATGTATTTGGAACTCTAAATCCAACACGGTTTGTGCTAGCTTCTTGAAACTTGACACAATAAAGGAGTTTCACGTTCTATCCCTATGTTTTGTTTCCTCTTGATATAGCCCTAAGCAGTGACTGGCGAGAAACACTTTCATGGAAAGGTGTTGCCAAGCTTCCAAAAATTACGAATCTCCAGAAATCTCAGCAAATATTTTTTTCACCCAAACTGGATGATACTTTCAGGTAATGATCAGTACACTAAGGCGACTTGGTTCCCCAAGTTTCGTTCTTCTATGTTGAAGCGATCATTTCCAGTAACATTTTGAATTTTTAGGTTTCACTCTATTTTCTCCTATATTGATAGATGTATTTGGAACTCTAAATCCAACACGGTTTGTGCTAGCTTCTTGAAACTTGACACAATAAAGTAGTTTCACGTTCTATCTCTATGTTTTGTTTTTTCTTGATTTAGCCCTAAGCAGTGACTGGCGAGAAACACTTTCATGGAAAGGTGTTGCCAAGCTTCCAAAAATTACGAGTCTCCAGAAATCTCAGCAAATATTTTTTCACCCAAACTGGATGATACTTTCAGGTAATGATCAGTACACTAAGGCGACTTGGTTCCACAAATTTCATTCTTCTATGTTGAAGCGTTCATTTCCAGTAACAGTTTGAATTTTTAGGTTTCACTCTGTTTTCTCCTATATTGATAGATGTATTTGGAACTCTAAATCCAACACGGTTTGTGCTAGCTTCTTGAAACTTGACACAATAAAGGAGTATCACGTTCTCTCTCTATGTTTTGTTTCCTCTTGATGTAGCCCTAAGCAGTGACTGGCGAGAAACACTTTCATGGAAAGGTGTTGCAAAGCTTCCAAAAATTACGAATCTCCAGAAATCTCAGCAAATATTTTTTCACCCAAACTGGATGATACTTTCAGGTAATGATCAGTACACTAAGGCGACTTGGTTCACCAAATTTCGTACTTCTATGTTGAAGCGTTCATTTGCAGTAACAGTTTGAATTTTTAGGTTTCACTCTGTTTTCTCCCATATTGATAGATGTATTTGGAACTCTAAATCCAACACGGTTTGTGCTAGCTTCTTGAAACTTGACACAATAAAGGAGTATCACGTTCTCTCTCTATGTTTTGTTTCCTCTTGATGTAGCCCTAAGCAGTGACTGGCGAGAAACACTTTCATGGAAAGGTGTTGCCAAGCTTCCAAAAATTACGAATCTCCAGAAATCTCAGCAAATATTTTTTTCACCCAAACTGGATGATACTTTCAGGTAATGATCAGTACACTAAGGCGACTTGGTTCCCCAAATTTCGTACTTCAATGTTGAAGCGTTCATTTGCAGTAACAGTTTGAATTTTTAGGTTTCACTCTGTTCTCTCCTATATTGATAGGTGTATTTGGAACTCTAAATCCAACACGGTTTGTGCTAGCTTCTTGAAACTTGACACAGTAAAGTAGTTTCACGTTCTATCTCTGTGTTTTGTTTCCTCTTGATGTATCCCTAAGCAGTGACTGGCGAGAAACACTTTCATGGAAAGGGGTTGCCAAGCTTCCAAAAATTACGAATCTCCAGAAATCTCAGCAAATATTTTTTCACCGAAACTGGATGATACTTTCAGGTAATGATCAGTACACTAAGGCGACTTGGTTCCCCAAATTTCGTTCTTCTATGTTGAAGCGTTCATTTGCAGTAACAGTTTGAATTTTTAGGTTTCACTCTGTTTTCTCCTATATTGATAGGTGTATTTGGAACTCTAAATTCAACATGGTTTGTGCTAGCTTCTTGAAACTTGACACAGTAAAGTAGTTTCACGTTCTATCTCTATGTTTTGTTTCCTCTTGATGTATCCCTAAGCAGTGACTGGCGAGAAACACTTTCATGGAAAGGGGTTGCCAAGCTTCCAAAAATTACGAATCTCCAGAAATCTCAGCAAATATTTTTTCACCCAAACTGGATGATACTTTCAGGTAATGATCAGTACACTACGGCGACTTGGTTCCCCAAATTTCATTCTTCTATGTTGAAGCGTTCATTTCCAGTAACAGTTTGAATTTTTAGGTTTCACTCTGTTTTCTCCTATATTGATAGGTGTATTTGGAACTCTAAATCCAACACGGTTTGTGCTAGCTTCTTGAAACTTGACACAATAAAGGAGTTTCACGTTCTATCCCTATGTTTTGTTTCCTCTTGATATAGCCCTAAGCAGTGACTGGCGAGAAACACTTTCATGGAAAGGTGTTGCCAAGCTTCCAAAAATTACGAGTCTCCAGAAATCTCAGCAAATATTTTTTCACCCAAACTGGATGATACTTTCAGGTAATGATCAGTACACTAAGGCGACTTGGTTCCACAAATTTCGTTCTTCTATGTTGAAGCGTTCATTTCCACTAACAGTTTGAATTTTTAGGTTTCACTCTGTTTTCTCCTATATTGATAGATGTATTTGGAACTCTAAATCCAACACGGTTTGTGCTAGCTTCTTGAAACTTGACACAGTAAAGTAGTTTCACGTTCTATCTCTGTGTTTTGTTTCCTCTTGATGTATCCCTAAGCAGTGACTGGCGAGAAACACTTTCATGGAAAGGGGTTGCCAAGCTTCCAAAAATTACGAATCTCCAGAAATCTCAGCAAATATTTTTTCACCGAAACTGGATGATACTTTCAGGTGATGATCAGTACACTAAGGCGACTTGGTTCCCCAAATTTTGTTCTTCTATATTGAAGCGTTCATTTCCAGTAACAGTTTGAATTTTTAGGTTTCACTCTGTTTTCTCCTATATTGATAGATGTATTTGGAACTCTAAATCCAACACGGTTTTTGCTAGCTACTTGAAACTTCACACAATAAAGGAGTTTCACGTTCTATCTCTATGTTTTGTTTCCTCTTGATGTAGCCCTAAGCAGTGACTGGCGAGAAACACTTTCATGGAAAGGTGTTGCAAAGCTTCCAAAAATTACGAATCTCCAGAAATCTCAGCAAATATTTTTTCACCCAAACTGGATGATACTTTCAGGTAATGATCAGTACACTAAGGCGACTTGGTTCCCCAAATTTCGTTCTTCTATGTTGAAGCGTTCATTTGCAGTAACAGTTTGAATTTTTAGGTTTCACTCTGTTTTCTCCTATATTGATAGGTGTATTTGGAACTCTAAATCCAACACGGTTTGTGCTAGCTTCTTGAAACTTGACACAATAAAGTAGTTTCACGTTCTATCTCTATGTTTTGTTTCCTCTTGATGTATCCCTAAGCAGTGACTGGCGAGAAACACTTTCATGGAAAGGGGTTGCCAAGCTTCCAAAAATTACGAATCTCCAGAAATCTCAGCAAATATTTTTTCACCCAAACTGGATGATACTTTCAGGTAATGATCAGTACACTAAGGCGACTTGGTTCCACAAATTTCGTTCTTCTATGTTGAAGCGTTCATTTCCAGTAACAGTTTGAATTTTTAGGTTTCACTCTGTTTTCTCCTATATTGATAGATGTATTTGGAACTCTAAATCCAACACGGTTTGTGCTAGCTTCTTGAAACTTGACACAATAAAGGAGTATCTCGTTCTCTCTCTAAGTTTTTCTTCCTCTTGATGTAGCCCTAAGCAGTGACTGGCAAGAATCACTTTCATGGAAAGGTGTTGCAAAGCTTCCAAAAATTACGAATCTCCAGAAATCTCAGCAAATATTTTTTCACCCAAACTGGATGATACTTTCAGGTAATGATCAGTACACTAAGGCGACTTGGTTCCCCAAATTTCGTTCTTCTATGTTGAAGCGTTCATTTCCAGTAACAGTTTGAATTTTTAGGTTTCACTCTGTTTTCTCCTATATTGATAGATGTATTTGGAACTCTAAATCCAACACGGTTTGTGCTAGCTTCTGAAACTTGACACAATAAAGTAGTTTCAAGTTCTATCTCTATGTTTTGTTTCCTCTTGATGTAGCCCTAAGCAGTGACTGGCGAGAAACACTTTCATGGAAAGGGGTTTCCAAGCTTCCAAAAATTACGAATCTCCAGAAATCTCAGCAAATATTTTTTCACTGAAACTGGATGATACTTTCAGGTGATGATCAGTACACTAAGGCGACTTGGTTCCCCAAATTTCATTCTTCTATATTGAAGCGTTCATTTCCAGTAACAGTTTGAATTTTTAGGTTTCACTCTGTTTTCTCCTGTATTGATAGATGTATTTGGAACTCAAAATCCAACACGGTTTGTGCTAGCTACTTGAAACTTCACACAATAAAGGAGTTTCACGTTCTATCTCTATGTTTTGTTTCCTCTTGATGTAGCCCTAAGCAGTGACTGGCGAGAAACACTTTCATGGAAAGGTGTTGCAAAGCTTCCAAAAATTACGAATCTCCAGAAATCTCAGCAAATATTTTTTCACCCAAACTGGATGATACTTTCAGGTAATGATCAGTACACTAAGGCGACTTGGTTCCCCAAATTTCGTTCTTCTATGTTGAAGCGTTCATTTGCAGTAACAGTTTGAATTTTTAGGTTTCACTCTGTTTTCTCCTATATTGATAGGTGTATTTGGAACTCTAAATCCAACACGGTTTGTGCTAGCTTCTTGAAACTTGACACAATAAAGTAGTTTCACGTTCTATCTCTATGTTTTGTTTCCTCTTGATGTATCCCTAAGCAGTGACTGGCGAGAAACACTTTCATGGAAAGGGGTTGCCAAGCTTCCAAAAATTACGAATCTCCAGAAATCTCAGCAAATATTTTTTCACCGAAACTGGATGATACTTTCAGGTAATGATCAGTACACTAAGGCGACTTGGTTCCCCAAATTTCTTTCTTCTATGTTGAAGCGTTCATTTCCAGTAACAATTTGAATTTTTAGGTTTCACTCTGTTTTCTCCTATATTGATACATGTATTTGGAACTCTAAATCCAACACGGTTTGTGCTAGCTTCTTGAAACTTGACACAATAAAGGAGTTTCACGTTCTATCCCTATGTTTTGTTTCCTCTTGATATAGCCCTAAGCAGTGACTGGCGAGAAACACTTTCATGGAAAGGTGTTGCCAAGCTTCCAAAAATTACGAATCTCCAGAAATCTCAGCAAATATTTTTTTCACCCAAACTGGATGATACTTTCAGGTAATGATCAGTACACTAAGGCGACTTGGTTCCCCAAGTTTCGTTCTTCTATGTTGAAGCGATCATTTCCAGTAACATTTTGAATTTTTAGGTTTCACTCTATTTTCTCCTATATTGATAGATGTATTTGGAACTCTAAATCCAACACGGTTTGTGCTAGCTTCTTGAAACTTGACACAATAAAGTAGTTTCACGTTCTATCTCTATGTTTTGTTTTTTCTTGATTTAGCCCTAAGCAGTGACTGGCGAGAAACACTTTCATGGAAAGGTGTTGCCAAGCTTCCAAAAATTACGAGTCTCCAGAAATCTCAGCAAATATTTTTTCACCCAAACTGGATGATACTTTCAGGTAATGATCAGTACACTAAGGCGACTTGGTTCCACAAATTTCATTCTTCTATGTTGAAGCGTTCATTTCCAGTAACAGTTTGAATTTTTAGGTTTCACTCTGTTTTCTCCTATATTGATAGATGTATTTGGAACTCTAAATCCAACACGGTTTGTGCTAGCTTCTTGAAACTTGACACAATAAAGGAGTATCACGTTCTCTCTCTATGTTTTGTTTCCTCTTGATGTAGCCCTAAGCAGTGACTGGCGAGAAACACTTTCATGGAAAGGTGTTGCAAAGCTTCCAAAAATTACGAATCTCCAGAAATCTCAGCAAATATTTTTTCACCCAAACTGGATGATACTTTCAGGTAATGATCAGTACACTAAGGCGACTTGGTTCACCAAATTTCGTACTTCTATGTTGAAGCGTTCATGTGCAGTAACAGTTTGAATTTTTAGGTTTCACTCTGTTTTCTCCCATATTGATAGATGTATTTGGAACTCTAAATCCAACACGGTTTGTGCTAGCTTCTTGAAACTTGACACAATAAAGGAGTATCACGTTCTCTCTCTATGTTTTGTTTCCTCTTGATGTAGCCCTAAGCAGTGACTGGCGAGAAACACTTTCATGGAAAGGTGTTGCCAAGCTTCCAAAAATTACGAATCTCCAGAAATCTCAGCAAATATTTTTTTCACCCAAACTGGATGATACTTTCAGGTAATGATCAGTACACTAAGGCGACTTGGTTCCCCAAATTTCGTACTTCAATGTTGAAGCGTTCATTTGCAGTAACAGTTTGAATTTTTAGGTTTCACTCTGTTCTCTCCTATATTGATAGGTGTATTTGGAACTCTAAATCCAACACGGTTTGTGCTAGCTTCTTGAAACTTGACACAGTAAAGTAGTTTCACGTTCTATCTCTGTGTTTTGTTTCCTCTTGATGTATCCCTAAGCAGTGACTGGCGAGAAACACTTTCATGGAAAGGGGTTGCCAAGCTTCCAAAAATTACGAATCTCCAGAAATCTCAGCAAATATTTTTTCACCGAAACTGGATGATACTTTCAGGTAATGATCAGTACACTAAGGCGACTTGGTTCCCCAAATTTCGTTCTTCTATGTTGAAGCGTTCATTTGCAGTAACAGTTTGAATTTTTAGGTTTCACTCTGTTTTCTCCTATATTGATAGGTGTATTTGGAACTCTAAATTCAACATGGTTTGTGCTAGCTTCTTGAAACTTGACACAGTAAAGTAGTTTCACGTTCTATCTCTATGTTTTGTTTCCTCTTGATGTATCCCTAAGCAGTGACTGGCGAGAAACACTTTCATGGAAAGGGGTTGCCAAGCTTCCAAAAATTACGAATCTCCAGAAATCTCAGCAAATATTTTTTCACCCAAACTGGATGATACTTTCAGGTAATGATCAGTACACTACGGCGACTTGGTTCCCCAAATTTCATTCTTCTATGTTGAAGCGTTCATTTCCAGTAACAGTTTGAATTTTTAGGTTTCACTCTGTTTTCTCCTATATTGATAGGTGTATTTGGAACTCTAAATCCAACACGGTTTGTGCTAGCTTCTTGAAACTTGACACAATAAAGGAGTTTCACGTTCTATCCCTATGTTTTGTTTCCTCTTGATATAGCCCTAAGCAGTGACTGGCGAGAAACACTTTCATGGAAAGGTGTTGCCAAGCTTCCAAAAATTACGAGTCTCCAGAAATCTCAGCAAATATTTTTTCACCCAAACTGGATGATACTTTCAGGTAATGATCAGTACACTAAGGCGACTTGGTTCCACAAATTTCGTTCTTCTATGTTGAAGCGTTCATTTCCACTAACAGTTTGAATTTTTAGGTTTCACTCTGTTTTCTCCTATATTGATAGATGTATTTGGAACTCTAAATCCAACACGGTTTGTGCTAGCTTCTTGAAACTTGACACAATAAAGGAGTATCACGTTCTCTCTCTATGTTTTGTTTCCTCTTGATGTAGCCCTAAGCAGTGACTGGCGAGAAACACTTTCATGGAAAGGTGTTGCAAAGCTTCCAAAAATTACGAATCTCCAGAAATCTCAGCAAATATTTTTTCACCCAAACTGGATGATACTTTCAGGTAATGATCAGTACACTAAGGCGACTTAGTTCCCCAAATTTCGTTCTTCTATGTTGAAGCGTTCATTTCCAGTAACAGTTTGAATTTTTAGGTTTCACTCTGTTTTCTCCTATATTGATAGATGTATTTGGAACTCTAAATCCAACACGGTTTGTGCTAGCTTCTGAAACTTGACACAATAAAGTAGTTTCAAGTTCTATCTCTATGTTTTGTTTCCTCTTGATGTATCCCTAAGCAGTGACTGGCGAGAAACACTTTCATGGAAAGGGGTTGCCAAGCTTCCAAAAATTACGAATCTCCAGAAATCTCAGCAAATATTTTTTCACCGAAACTGGATGATACTTTCAGGTGATGATCAGTACACTAAGGCGACTTGGTTCCCCAAATTTTGTTCTTCTATATTGAAGCGTTCATTTCCAGTAACAGTTTGAATTTTTAGGTTTCACTCTGTTTTCTCCTATATTGATAGATGTATTTGGAACTCTAAATCCAACACGGTTTGTGCTAGCTACTTGAAACTTCACACAATAAAGGAGTTTCACATTCTATCTCTATGTTTTGTTTCCTCTTGATGTAGCCCTAAGCAGTGACTGGCGAGAAACACTTTCATGGAAAGGTGTTGCAAAGCTTCCAAAAATTACGAATCTCCAGAAATCTCAGCAAATATTTTTTCACCCAAACTGGATGATACTTTCAGGTAATGATCAGTACACTAAGGCGACTTGGTTCCCCAAATTTCGTTCTTCTATGTTGAAGCGTTCATTTGCAGTAACAGTTTGAATTTTTAGGTTTCACTCTGTTTTCTCCTATATTGATAGGTGTATTTGGAACTCTAAATCCAACACGGTTTGTGCTAGCTTCTTGAAACTTGACACAATAAAGTAGTTTCACGTTCTATCTCTATGTTTTGTTTCCTCTTGATGTATCCCTAAGCAGTGACTGGCGAGAAACACTTTCATGGAAAGGGTTTGCCAAGCTTCCAAAAATTACGAATCTCCAGAAATCTCAGCAAATATTTTTTCACCCAAACTGGATGATACTTTCAGGTAATGATCAGTACACTAAGGCGACTTGGTTCCCCAAATTTCGTTCTTCTATGTTGAAGCGTTCATTTCCAGTAACAGTTTGAATTTTTAGGTTTCACTCTGTTTTCTCCTATATTGATAGGTGTATTTGGAACTCTAAATCCAACACGGTTTGTGCTAGCTTCTTGAAACTTGACACAATAAAGTAGTTTCACGTTCTATCTCTATGTTTTGTTTCCTCTTGATGTATCCCTAAGCAGTGACTGGCGAGAAACACTTTCATGGAAAGGGTTTGCCAAGCTTCCAAAAATTACGAATCTCCAGAAATCTCAGCAAATATTTTTTCACCCAAACTGGATGATACTTTCAGGTAATGATCAGTACACTAAGGCGACTTGGTTCCACAAATTTCGTTCATCTATGTTGAAGCGTTCATTTCCAGTAACAGTTTGAATTTTTAGGTTTCACTCTGTTTTCTCCTATATTGATACATGTATTTGGAACTCTAAATCCAACACGGTTTGTGCTAGCTTCTTGAAACTTGACACAATAAAGGAGTATCACGTTCTCTCTCTAAGTTTTGTTTCCTCTTGATGTAGCCCTAAGCAGTGACTGGCAAGAATCACTTTCATGGAAAGGTGTTGCAAAGCTTCCAAAAATTACGAATCTCCAGAAATCTCAGCAAATATTTTTTCACCCAAACTGGATGATACTTTCAGGTAATGATCAGTACACTAAGGCGACTTGGTTCCCCAAATTTCGTTCTTCTATGTTGAAGCGTTCATTTCCAGTAACAGTTTGAATTTTTAGGTTTCACTCTGTTTTCTCCTATATTGATAGATGTATTTGGAACTCTAAATCCAACACGGTTTGTGCTAGCTACTTGAAACTTCACACAATAAAGGAGTTTCACGTTCTATCTCTATGTTTTGTTTCCTCTTGATGTAGCCCTAAGCAGTGACTGGCGAGAAACACTTTCATGGAAAGGTGTTGCAAAGCTTCCAAAAATTACGAATCTCCAGAAATCTCAGCAAATATTTTTTCACCCAAACTGGATGATACTTTCAGGTAATGATCAGTACACTAAGGCGACTTGGTTCCCCAAATTTCGTTCTTCTATGTTGAAGCGTTCATTTGCAGTAACAGTTTGAATTTTTAGGTTTCACTCTGTTTTCTCCTATATTGATAGGTGTATTTGGAACTCTAAATCCAACACGGTTTGTGCTAGCTTCTTGAAACTTGACACAATAAAGTAGTTTCACGTTCTATCTCTATGTTTTGTTTCCTCTTGATGTATCCCTAAGCAGTGACTGGCGAGAAACACTTTCATGGAAAGGGGTTGCCAAGCTTCCAAAAATTACGAATCTCCAGAAATCTCAGCAAATATTTTTTCACCGAAACTGGATGATACTTTCAGGTAATGATCAGTACACTAAGGCGACTTGGTTCCCCAAATTTCTTTCTTCTATGTTGAAGCGTTCATTTCCAGTAACAATTTGAATTTTTAGGTTTCACTCTGTTTTCTCCTATATTGATACATGTATTTGGAACTCTAAATCCAACACGGTTTGTGCTAGCTTCTTGAAACTTGACACAATAAAGGAGTTTCACGTTCTATCCCTATGTTTTGTTTCCTCTTGATATAGCCCTAAGCAGTGACTGGCGAGAAACACTTTCATGGAAAGGTGTTGCCAAGCTTCCAAAAATTACGAATCTCCAGAAATCTCAGCAAATATTTTTTCACCCAAACTGGATGATACTTTCAGGTAATGATCAGTACACTAAGGCGACTTGGTTCCCCAAGTTTCGTTCTTCTATGTTGAAGCGATCATTTCCAGTAACATTTTGAATTTTTAGGTTTCACTCTATTTTCTCCTATATTGATAGATGTATTTGGAACTCTAAATCCAACACGGTTTGTGCTAGCTTCTTGAAACTTGACACAATAAAGTAGTTTCACGTTCTATCTCTATGTTTTGTTTTTTCTTGATTTAGCCCTAAGCAGTGACTGGCGAGAAACACTTTCATGGAAAGGTGTTGCCAAGCTTCCAAAAATTACGAGTCTCCAGAAATCTCAGCAAATATTTTTTCACCCAAACTGGATGATACTTTCAGGTAATGATCAGTACACTAAGGCGACTTGGTTCCACAAATTTCGTTCTTCTATGTTGAAGCGTTCATTTCCAGTAACAGTTTGAATTTTTAGGTTTCACTCTGTTTTCTCCTATATTGATAGATGTATTTGGAACTCTAAATCCAACACGGTTTGTGCTAGCTTCTTGAAACTTGACACAATAAAGGAGTATCACGTTCTCTCTCTATGTTTTGTTTCCTCTTGATGTAGCCCTAAGCAGTGACTGGCGAGAAACACTTTCATGGAAAGGTGTTGCAAAGCTTCCAAAAATTACGAATCTCCAGAAATCTCAGCAAATATTTTTTCACCCAAACTGGATGATACTTTCAGGTAATGATCAGTACACTAAGGCGACTTGGTTCACCAAATTTCGTACTTCTATGTTGAAGCGTTCATTTGCAGTAACAGTTTGAATTTTTAGGTTTCACTCTGTTTTCTCCCATATTGATAGATGTATTTGGAACTCTAAATCCAACACGGTTTGTGCTAGCTTCTTGAAACTTGACACAATAAAGGAGTATCACGTTCTCTCTCTATGTTTTGTTTCCTCTTGATGTAGCCCTAAGCAGTGACTGGCGAGAAACACTTTCATGGAAAGGTGTTGCCAAGCTTCCAAAAATTACGAATCTCCAGAAATCTCAGCAAATATTTTTTTCACCCAAACTGGATGATACTTTCAGGTAATGATCAGTACACTAAGGCGACTTGGTTCCCCAAATTTCGTACTTCAATGTTGAAGCGTTCATTTGCAGTAACAGTTTGAATTTTTAGGTTTCACTCTGTTTTCTCCTATATTGATAGGTGTATTTGGAACTCTAAATCCAACACGGTTTGTGCTAGCTTCTTGAAACTTGACACAGTAAAGTAGTTTCACGTTCTATCTCTGTGTTTTGTTTCCTCTTGATGTATCCCTAAGCAGTGACTGGCGAGAAACACTTTCATGGAAAGGGGTTGCCAAGCTTCCAAAAATTACGAATCTCCAGAAATCTCAGCAAATATTTTTTCACCCAAACTGGATGATACTTTCAGGTAATGATCAGTACACTAAGGCGACTTGGTTCCCCAAATTTCGTTCTTCTATGTTGAAGCGTTCATTTGCAGTAACAGTTTGAATTTTTAGGTTTCACTCTGTTTTCTCCTATATTGATAGGTGTATTTGGAACTCTAAATTCAACATGGTTTGTGCTAGCTTCTTGAAACTTGACACAGTAAAGTAGTTTCACGTTCTATCTCTATGTTTTGTTTCCTCTTGATGTATCCCTAAGCAGTGACTGGCGAGAAACACTTTCATGGAAAGGGTTTGCCAAGCTTCCAAAAATTACGAATCTCCAGAAATCTCAGCAAATATTTTTTCACCCAAACTGGATGATACTTTCAGGTAATGATCAGTACACTAAGGCGACTTGGTTCCACAAATTTCGTTCATCTATGTTGAAGCGTTCATTTCCAGTAACAGTTTGAATTTTTAGGTTTCACTCTGTTTTCTCCTATATTGATACATGTATTTGGAACTCTAAATCCAACACGGTTTGTGCTAGCTTCTTGAAACTTGACACAATAAAGGAGTATCACGTTCTCTCTCTAAGTTTTGTTTCCTCTTGATGTAGCCCTAAGCAGTGACTGGCAAGAATCACTTTCATGGAAAGGTGTTGCAAAGCTTCCAAAAATTACGAATCTCCAGAAATCTCAGCAAATATTTTTTCACCCAAACTGGATGATACTTTCAGGTAATGATCAGTACACTAAGGCGACTTGGTTCCCCAAATTTCGTTCTTCTATGTTGAAGCGTTCATTTCCAGTAACAGTTTGAATTTTTAGGTTTCACTCTGTTTTCTCCTATATTGATAGATGTATTTGGAACTCTAAATCCAACACGGTTTGTGCTAGCTACTTGAAACTTCACACAATAAAGGAGTTTCACGTTCTATCTCTATGTTTTGTTTCCTCTTGATGTAGCCCTAAGCAGTGACTGGCGAGAAACACTTTCATGGAAAGGTGTTGCAAAGCTTCCAAAAATTACGAATCTCCAGAAATCTCAGCAAATATTTTTTCACCCAAACTGGATGATACTTTCAGGTAATGATCAGTACACTAAGGCGACTTGGTTCCCCAAATTTCGTTCTTCTATGTTGAAGCGTTCATTTGCAGTAACAGTTTGAATTTTTAGGTTTCACTCTGTTTTCTCCTATATTGATAGGTGTATTTGGAACTCTAAATCCAACACGGTTTGTGCTAGCTTCTTGAAACTTGACACAATAAAGTAGTTTCACGTTCTATCTCTATGTTTTGTTTCCTCTTGATGTATCCCTAAGCAGTGACTGGCGAGAAACACTTTCATGGAAAGGGGTTGCCAAGCTTCCAAAAATTACGAATCTCCAGAAATCTCAGCAAATATTTTTTCACCCAAACTGGATGATACTTTCAGGTAATGATCAGTACACTAAGGCGACTTGGTTCCCCAAATTTCTTTCTTCTATGTTGAAGCGTTCATTTCCAGTAACAATTTGAATTTTTAGGTTTCACTCTGTTTTCTCCTATATTGATACATGTATTTGGAACTCTAAATCCAACACGGTTTGTGCTAGCTTCTTGAAACTTGACACAATAAAGGAGTTTCACGTTCTATCCCTATGTTTTGTTTCCTCTTGATATAGCCCTAAGCAGTGACTGGCGAGAAACACTTTCATGGAAAGGTGTTGCCAAGCTTCCAAAAATTACGAATCTCCAGAAATCTCAGCAAATATTTTTTCACCCAAACTGGATGATACTTTCAGGTAATGATCAGTACACTAAGGCGACTTGGTTCCCCAAGTTTCGTTCTTCTATGTTGAAGCGATCATTTCCAGTAACATTTTGAATTTTTAGGTTTCACTCTATTTTCTCCTATATTGATAGATGTATTTGGAACTCTAAATCCAACACGGTTTGTGCTAGCTTCTTGAAACTTGACACAATAAAGTAGTTTCACGTTCTATCTCTATGTTTTGTTTTTTCTTGATTTAGCCCTAAGCAGTGACTGGCGAGAAACACTTTCATGGAAAGGTGTTGCCAAGCTTCCAAAAATTACGAGTCTCCAGAAATCTCAGCAAATATTTTTTCACCCAAACTGGATGATACTTTCAGGTAATGATCAGTACACTAAGGCGACTTGGTTCCACAAATTTCGTTCTTCTATGTTGAAGCGTTCATTTCCAGTAACAGTTTGAATTTTTAGGTTTCACTCTGTTTTCTCCTATATTGATAGATGTATTTGGAACTCTAAATCCAACACGGTTTGTGCTAGCTTCTTGAAACTTGACACAATAAAGGAGTATCACGTTCTCTCTCTATGTTTTGTTTCCTCTTGATGTAGCCCTAAGCAGTGACTGGCGAGAAACACTTTCATGGAAAGGTGTTGCAAAGCTTCCAAAAATTACGAATCTCCAGAAATCTCAGCAAATATTTTTTCACCCAAACTGGATGATACTTTCAGGTAATGATCAGTACACTAAGGCGACTTGGTTCACCAAATTTCGTACTTCTATGTTGAAGCGTTCATTTGCAGTAACAGTTTGAATTTTTAGGTTTCACTCTGTTTTCTCCCATATTGATAGATGTATTTGGAACTCTAAATCCAACACGGTTTGTGCTAGCTTCTTGAAACTTGACACAATAAAGGAGTATCACGTTCTCTCTCTATGTTTTGTTTCCTCTTGATGTAGCCCTAAGCAGTGACTGGCGAGAAACACTTTCATGGAAAGGTGTTGCCAAGCTTCCAAAAATTACGAATCTCCAGAAATCTCAGCAAATATTTTTTTCACCCAAACTGGATGATACTTTCAGGTAATGATCAGTACACTAAGGCGACTTGGTTCCCCAAATTTCGTACTTCAATGTTGAAGCGTTCATTTGCAGTAACAGTTTGAATTTTTAGGTTTCACTCTGTTTTCTCCTATATTGATAGGTGTATTTGGAACTCTAAATCCAACACGGTTTGTGCTAGCTTCTTGAAACTTGACACAGTAAAGTAGTTTCACGTTCTATCTCTGTGTTTTGTTTCCTCTTGATGTATCCCTAAGCAGTGACTGGCGAGAAACACTTTCATGGAAAGGGGTTGCCAAGCTTCCAAAAATTACGAATCTCCAGAAATCTCAGCAAATATTTTTTCACCCAAACTGGATGATACTTTCAGGTAATGATCAGTACACTAAGGCGACTTGGTTCCCCAAATTTCGTTCTTCTATGTTGAAGCGTTCATTTGCAGTAACAGTTTGAATTTTTAGGTTTCACTCTGTTTTCTCCTATATTGATAGGTGTATTTGGAACTCTAAATTCAACATGGTTTGTGCTAGCTTCTTGAAACTTGACACAGTAAAGTAGTTTCACGTTCTATCTCTATGTTTTGTTTCCTCTTGATGTATCCCTAAGCAGTGACTGGCGAGAAACACTTTCATGGAAAGGGTTTGCCAAGCTTCCAAAAATTACGAATCTCCAGAAATCTCAGCAAATATTTTTTCACCCAAACTGGATGATACTTTCAGGTAATGATCAGTACACTAAGGCGACTTGGTTCCACAAATTTCGTTCATCTATGTTGAAGCGTTCATTTCCAGTAACAGTTTGAATTTTTAGGTTTCACTCTGTTTTCTCCTATATTGATACATGTATTTGGAACTCTAAATCCAACACGGTTTGTGCTAGCTTCTTGAAACTTGACACAATAAAGGAGTATCACGTTCTCTCTCTAAGTTTTGTTTCCTCTTGATGTAGCCCTAAGCAGTGACTGGCAAGAATCACTTTCATGGAAAGGTGTTGCAAAGCTTCCAAAAATTACGAATCTCCAGAAATCTCAGCAAATATTTTTTCACCCAAACTGGATGATACTTTCAGGTAATGATCAGTACACTAAGGCGACTTGGTTCCCCAAATTTCGTTCTTCTATGTTGAAGCGTTCATTTCCAGTAACAGTTTGAATTTTTAGGTTTCACTCTGTTTTCTCCTATATTGATAGATGTATTTGGAACTCTAAATCCAACACGGTTTGTGCTAGCTACTTGAAACTTCACACAATAAAGGAGTTTCACGTTCTATCTCTATGTTTTGTTTCCTCTTGATGTAGCCCTAAGCAGTGACTGGCGAGAAACACTTTCATGGAAAGGTGTTGCAAAGCTTCCAAAAATTACGAATCTCCAGAAATCTCAGCAAATATTTTTTCACCCAAACTGGATGATACTTTCAGGTAATGATCAGTACACTAAGGCGACTTGGTTCCCCAAATTTCGTTCTTCTATGTTGAAGCGTTCATTTGCAGTAACAGTTTGAATTTTTAGGTTTCACTCTGTTTTCTCCTATATTGATAGGTGTATTTGGAACTCTAAATCCAACACGGTTTGTGCTAGCTTCTTGAAACTTGACACAATAAAGTAGTTTCACGTTCTATCTCTATGTTTTGTTTCCTCTTGATGTATCCCTAAGCAGTGACTGGCGAGAAACACTTTCATGGAAAGGGGTTGCCAAGCTTCCAAAAATTACGAATCTCCAGAAATCTCAGCAAATATTTTTTCACCGAAACTGGATGATACTTTCAGGTAATGATCAGTACACTAAGGCGACTTGGTTCCCCAAATTTCTTTCTTCTATGTTGAAGCGTTCATTTCCAGTAACAATTTGAATTTTTAGGTTTCACTCTGTTTTCTCCTATATTGATACATGTATTTGGAACTCTAAATCCAACACGGTTTGTGCTAGCTTCTTGAAACTTGACACAATAAAGGAGTTTCACGTTCTATCCCTATGTTTTGTTTCCTCTTGATATAGCCCTAAGCAGTGACTGGCGAGAAACACTTTCATGGAAAGGTGTTGCCAAGCTTCCAAAAATTACGAATCTCCAGAAATCTCAGCAAATATTTTTTCACCCAAACTGGATGATACTTTCAGGTAATGATCAGTACACTAAGGCGACTTGGTTCCCCAAGTTTCGTTCTTCTATGTTGAAGCGATCATTTCCAGTAACATTTTGAATTTTTAGGTTTCACTCTATTTTCTCCTATATTGATAGATGTATTTGGAACTCTAAATCCAACACGGTTTGTGCTAGCTTCTTGAAACTTGACACAATAAAGTAGTTTCACGTTCTATCTCTATGTTTTGTTTTTTCTTGATTTAGCCCTAAGCAGTGACTGGCGAGAAACACTTTCATGGAAAGGTGTTGCCAAGCTTCCAAAAATTACGAGTCTCCAGAAATCTCAGCAAATATTTTTTCACCCAAACTGGATGATACTTTCAGGTAATGATCAGTACACTAAGGCGACTTGGTTCCACAAATTTCGTTCTTCTATGTTGAAGCGTTCATTTCCAGTAACAGTTTGAATTTTTAGGTTTCACTCTGTTTTCTCCTATATTGATAGATGTATTTGGAACTCTAAATCCAACACGGTTTGTGCTAGCTTCTTGAAACTTGACACAATAAAGGAGTATCACGTTCTCTCTCTATGTTTTGTTTCCTCTTGATGTAGCCCTAAGCAGTGACTGGCGAGAAACACTTTCATGGAAAGGTGTTGCAAAGCTTCCAAAAATTACGAATCTCCAGAAATCTCAGCAAATATTTTTTCACCCAAACTGGATGATACTTTCAGGTAATGATCAGTACACTAAGGCGACTTGGTTCACCAAATTTCGTACTTCTATGTTGAAGCGTTCATTTGCAGTAACAGTTTGAATTTTTAGGTTTCACTCTGTTTTCTCCCATATTGATAGATGTATTTGGAACTCTAAATCCAACACGGTTTGTGCTAGCTTCTTGAAACTTGACACAATAAAGGAGTATCACGTTCTCTCTCTATGTTTTGTTTCCTCTTGATGTAGCCCTAAGCAGTGACTGGCGAGAAACACTTTCATGGAAAGGTGTTGCCAAGCTTCCAAAAATTACGAATCTCCAGAAATCTCAGCAAATATTTTTTTCACCCAAACTGGATGATACTTTCAGGTAATGATCAGTACACTAAGGCGACTTGGTTCCCCAAATTTCGTACTTCAATGTTGAAGCGTTCATTTGCAGTAACAGTTTGAATTTTTAGGTTTCACTCTGTTTTCTCCTATATTGATAGGTGTATTTGGAACTCTAAATCCAACACGGTTTGTGCTAGCTTCTTGAAACTTGACACAGTAAAGTAGTTTCACGTTCTATCTCTGTGTTTTGTTTCCTCTTGATGTATCCCTAAGCAGTGACTGGCGAGAAACACTTTCATGGAAAGGGGTTGCCAAGCTTCCAAAAATTACGAATCTCCAGAAATCTCAGCAAATATTTTTTCACCCAAACTGGATGATACTTTCAGGTAATGATCAGTACACTAAGGCGACTTGGTTCCCCAAATTTCGTTCTTCTATGTTGAAGCGTTCATTTGCAGTAACAGTTTGAATTTTTAGGTTTCACTCTGTTTTCTCCTATATTGATAGGTGTATTTGGAACTCTAAATTCAACATGGTTTGTGCTAGCTTCTTGAAACTTGACACAGTAAAGTAGTTTCACGTTCTATCTCTATGTTTTGTTTCCTCTTGATGTATCCCTAAGCAGTGACTGGCGAGAAACACTTTCATGGAAAGGGGTTGCCAAGCTTCCAAAAATTACGAATCTCCAGAAATCTCAGCAAATATTTTTTCACCCAAACTGGATGATACTTTCAGGTAATGATCAGTACACTAAGGCGACTTGGTTCCTCAAATTTCATTCTTCTATGTTGAAGCGTTCATTTCCAGTAACAGTTTGAATTTTTAGGTTTCACTCTGTTTTCTCCTATATTGATAGGTGTATTTGGAACTCTAAATCCAACACGGTTTGTGCTAGCTTCTTGAAACTTGACACAATAAAGGAGTTTCACGTTCTATCCCTATGTTTTGTTTCCTCTTGATATAGCCCTAAGCAGTGACTGGCGAGAAACACTTTCATGGAAAGGTGTTGCCAAGCTTCCAAAAATTACGAGTCTCCAGAAATCTCAGCAAATATTTTTTCACCCAAACTGGATGATACTTTCAGGTAATGATCAGTACACTAAGGTGACTTGGTTCCCCAAGTTTCGTTCTTCTATGTTGAAGCGATCATTTCCAGTAACATTTTGAATTTTTAGGTTTCACTCTATTTTCTCCTATATTGATAGATGTATTTGGAACTCTAAATCCAACACGGTTTGTGCTAGCTTCTTGAAACTTGACACAATAAAGTAGTTTCACGTTCTATCTCTATGTTTTGTTTTTTCTTGATGTAGCCCTAAGCAGTGACTGGCGAGAAACACTTTCATGGAAAGGTGATGCCAAGCTTCTAAAAATTTCGAATCTCCAGAAATCTCAGCAAATATTTTTTCACCCAAACTGGATGATACTTTCAGGTAATGATCAGTACACTAAGGCGACTTGGTTCCACAAATTTCGTTCTTCTATGTTGAAGCGTTCATTTCCACTAACAGTTTGAATTTTTAGGTTTCACTCTGTTTTCTCCTATATTGATAGATGTATTTGGAACTCTAAATCCAACACGGTTTGTGCTAGCTTCTTGAAACTTGACACAATAAAGGAGTATCACGTTCTCTCTCTATGTTTTGTTTCCTCTTGATGTAGCCCTAAGCAGTGACTGGCGAGAAACACTTTCATGGAAAGGTGTTGCAAAGCTTCCAAAAATTACGAATCTCCAGAAATCTCAGCAAATATTTTTTCACCCAAACTGGATGATACTTTCAGGTAATGATCAGTACACTAAGGCGACTTGGTTCCCCAAATTTCGTTCTTCTATGTTGAAGCGTTCATTTCCAGTAACAGTTTGAATTTTTAGGTTTCACTCTGTTTTCTCCTATATTGATAGATGTATTTGGAACTCTAAATCCAACACGGTTTGTGCTAGCTTCTGAAACTTGACACAATAAAGTAGTTTCAAGTTCTATCTCTATGTTTTGTTTCCTCTTGATGTATCCCTAAGCAGTGACTGGCGAGAAACACTTTCATGGAAAGGGTTTGCCAAGCTTCCAAAAATTACGAATCTCCAGAAATCTCAGCAAATATTTTTTCACCGAAACTGGATGATACTTTCAGGTGATGATCAGTACACTAAGGCGACTTGGTTCCCCAAATTTTGTTCTTCTATATTGAAGCGTTCATTTCCAGTAACAGTTTGAATTTTTAGGTTTCACTCTGTTTTCTCCTATATTGATAGATGTATTTGGAACTCTAAATCCAACACGGTTTGTGCTAGCTACTTGAAACTTCACACAATAAAGGAGTTTCACGTTCTATCTCTATGTTTTGTTTCCTCTTGATGTAGCCCTAAGCAGTGACTGGCGAGAAACACTTTCATGGAAAGGTGTTGCAAAGCTTCCAAAAATTACGAATCTCCAGAAATCTCAGCAAATATTTTTTCACCCAAACTGGATGATACTTTCAGGTAATGATCAGTACACTAAGGCGACTTGGTTCCCCAAATTTCGTTCTTCTATGTTGAAGCGTTCATTTGCAGTAACAGTTTGAATTTTTAGGTTTCACTCTGTTTTCTCCTATATTGATAGGTGTATTTGGAACTCTAAATCCAACACGGTTTGTGCTAGCTTCTTGAAACTTGACACAATAAAGTAGTTTCACGTTCTATCTCTATGTTTTGTTTCCTCTTGATGTATCCCTAAGCAGTGACTGGCGAGAAACACTTTCATGGAAAGGGTTTGCCAAGCTTCCAAAAATTACGAATCTCCAGAAATCTCAGCAAATATTTTTTCACCCAAACTGGATGATACTTTCAGGTAATGATCAGTACACTAAGGCGACTTGGTTCCACAAATTTCGTTCTTCTATGTTGAAGCGTTCATTTCCAGTAACAGTTTGAATTTTTAGGTTTCACTCTGTTTTCTCCTATATTGATACATGTATTTGGAACTCTAAATCCAACACGGTTTGTGCTAGCTTCTTGAAACTTGACACAATAAAGGAGTATCACGTTCTCTCTCTAAGTTTTGTTTCCTCTTGATGTAGCCCTAAGCAGTGACTGGCAAGAATCACTTTCATGGAAAGGTGTTGCAAAGCTTCCAAAAATTACGAATCTCCAGAAATCTCAGCAAATATTTTTTCACCCAAACTGGATGATACTTTCAGGTAATGATCAGTACACTAAGGCGACTTGGTTCCCCAAATTTCGTTCTTCTATGTTGAAGCGTTCATTTCCAGTAACAGTTTGAATTTTTAGGTTTCACTCTGTTTTCTCCTATATTGATAGATGTATTTGGAACTCTAAATCCAACACGGTTTGTGCTAGCTTCTGAAACTTGACACAATAAAGTAGTTTCAAGTTCTATCTCTATGTTTTGTTTCCTCTTGATGTAGCCCTAAGCAGTGACTGGCGAGAAACCCTTTCATGGAAAGGGGTTTCCAAGCTTCCAAAAATTAAGAATCTCCAGAAATCTCAGCAAATATTTTTTCACCGAAACTGGATGATACTTTCAGGTGATGATCAGTACACTAAGGCGACTTGGTTCCCCAAATTTCGTTCTTCTATATTGAAGCGTTCATTTCCAGTAACAGTTTGAATTTTTAGGTTTCACTCTGTTTTCTCCTATATTGATAGATGTATTTGGAACTCTAAATCCAACACGGTTTGTGCTAGCTACTTGAAACTTCACACAATAAAGGAGTTTCACGTTCTATCTCTATGTTTTGTTTCCTCTTGATGTAGCCCTAAGCAGTGACTGGCGAGAAACACTTTCATGGAAAGGTGTTGCAAAGCTTCCAAAAATTACGAATCTCCAGAAATCTCAGCAAATATTTTTTCACCCAAACTGGATGATACTTTCAGGTAATGATCAGTACACTAAGGCGACTTGGTTCCCCAAATTTCGTTCTTCTATGTTGAAGCGTTCATTTGCAGTAACAGTTTGAATTTTTAGGTTTCACTCTGTTTTCTCCTATATTGATAGGTGTATTTGGAACTCTAAATCCAACACGGTTTGTGCTAGCTTCTTGAAACTTGACACAATAAAGTAGTTTCACGTTCTATCTCTATGTTTTGTTTCCTCTTGATGTATCCCTAAGCAGTGACTGGCGAGAAACACTTTCATGGAAAGGGGTTGCCAAGCTTCCAAAAATTACGAATCTCCAGAAATCTCAGCAAATATTTTTTCACCGAAACTGGATGATACTTTCAGGTAATGATCAGTACACTAAGGCGACTTGGTTCCCCAAATTTCTTTCTTCTATGTTGAAGCGTTCATTTCCAGTAACAATTTGAATTTTTAGGTTTCACTCTGTTTTCTCCTATATTGATACATGTATTTGGAACTCTAAATCCAACACGGTTTGTGCTAGCTTCTTGAAACTTGACACAATAAAGGAGTTTCACGTTCTATCCCTATGTTTTGTTTCCTCTTGATATAGCCCTAAGCAGTGACTGGCGAGAAACACTTTCATGGAAAGGTGTTGCCAAGCTTCCAAAAATTACGAATCTCCAGAAATCTCAGCAAATATTTTTTCACCCAAACTGGATAATACTTTCAGGTAATGATCAGTACACTAAGGCGACTTGGTTCCCCAAGTTTCGTTCTTCTATGTTGAAGCGATCATTTCCAGTAACATTTTGAATTTTTAGGTTTCACTCTATTTTCTCCTATATTGATAGATGTATTTGGAACTCTAAATCCAACACGGTTTGTGCTAGCTTCTTGAAACTTGACACAATAAAGTAGTTTCACGTTCTATCTCTATGTTTTGTTTTTTCTTGATTTAGCCCTAAGCAGTGACTGGCGAGAAACACTTTCATGGAAAGGTGTTGCCAAGCTTCCAAAAATTACGAATCTCCAGAAATCTCAGCAAATATTTTTTCACCCAAACTGGATGATACTTTCAGGTAATGATCAGTACACTAAGGCGACTTGGTTCCACAAATTTCGTTCTTCTATGTTGAAGCGTTCATTTCCAGTAACAGTTTGAATTTTTAGGTTTCACTCTGTTTTCTCCTATATTGATAGATGTATTTGGAACTCTAAATCCAACACGGTTTGTGCTAGCTTCTTGAAACTTGACACAATAAAGGAGTATCACGTTCTCTCTCTATGTTTTGTTTCCTCTTGATGTAGCCCTAAGCAGTGACTGGCGAGAAACACTTTCATGGAAAGGTGTTGCAAAGCTTCCAAAAATTACGAATCTCCAGAAATCTCAGCAAATATTTTTTCACCCAAACTGGATGATACTTTCAGGTAATGATCAGTACACTAAGGCGACTTGGTTCACCAAATTTCGTACTTCTATGTTGAAGCGTTCATTTGCAGTAACAGTTTGAATTTTTAGGTTTCACTCTGTTTTCTCCCATATTGATAGATGTATTTGGAACTCTAAATCCAACACGGTTTGTGCTAGCTTCTTGAAACTTGACACAATAAAGGAGTATCACGTTCTCTCTCTATGTTTTGTTTCCTCTTGATGTAGCCCTAAGCAGTGACTGGCGAGAAACACTTTCATGGAAAGGTGTTGCCAAGCTTCCAAAAATTACGAATCTCCAGAAATCTCAGCAAATATTTTTTTCACCCAAACTGGATGATACGTTCAGGTAATGATCAGTACACTAAGGCGACTTGGTTCCCCAAATTTCGTACTTCAATGTTGAAGCGTTCATTTGCAGTAACAGTTTGAATTTTTAGGTTTCACTCTGTTTTCTCCTATATTGATAGGTGTATTTGGAACTCTAAATCCAACACGATTTGTGCTAGCTTCTTGAAACTTGACACAGTAAAGTAGTTTCACGTTCTATCTCTGTGTTTTGTTTCCTCTTGATGTATCCCTAAGCAGTGACTGGCGAGAAACACTTTCATGGAAAGGGGTTGCCAAGCTTCCAAAAATTACGAATCTCCAGAAATCTCAGCAAATATTTTTTCACCCAAACTGGATGATACTTTCAGGTAATGATCAGTACACTAAGGCGACTTGGTTCCCCAAATTTCGTTCTTCTATGTTGAAGCGTTCATTTGCAGGAACAGTTTGAATTTTTAGGTTTCACTCTGTTTTCTCCTATATTGATAGGTGTATTTGGAACTCTAAATTCAACACGGTTTGTGCTAGCTTCTTGAAACTTGACACAGTAAAGTAGTTTCACGTTCTATCTCTATGTTTTGTTTCCTCTTGATGTATCCCTAAGCAGTGACTAGCGAGAAACACTTTCATGGAAAGGGGTTGCCAAGCTTCCAAAAATTACGAATCTCCAGAAATCTCAGCAAATATTTTTTCACCCAAACTGGATGATACTTTCAGGTAATGATCAGTACACTACGGCGACTTGGTTCCCCAAATTTCATTCTTCTATGTTGAAGCGTTCATTTCCAGTAACAGTTTGAATTTTTAGGTTTCACTCTGTTTTCTCCTATATTGATACATGTATTTGGAACTCTAAATCCAACACGGTTTGTGCTAGCTTCTTGAAACTTGACACAATAAAGGAGTTTCACGTTCTATCCCTATGTTTTGTTTCCTCTTGATATAGCCCTAAGCAGTGACTGGCGAGAAACACTTTCATGGAAAGGTGTTGCCAAGCTTCCAAAAATTACGAATCTCCAGAAATCTCAGCAAATATTTTTTCACCCAAACTGGATGATACTTTCAGGTAATGATCAGTACACTAAGGCGACTTGGTTCCACAAGTTTCGTTCTTCTATGTTGAAGCGTTCATTTCCACTAACAGTTTGAATTTTTAGGTTTCACTCTGTTTTCTCCTATATTGATAGATGTATTTGGAACTCTAAATCCAACACGGTTTGTGCTAGCTTCTTGAAACTTGACACAATAAAGGAGTATCATGTTCTCTCTCTATGTTTTGTTTCCTCTTGATGTAGCCCTAAGCAGTGACTGGCGAGAAACACTTTCATGGAAAGGTGTTGCAAAGCTTCCAAAAATTACGAATCTCCAGAAATCTCAGCAAATATTTTTTCACCCAAACTGGATGATACTTTCAGGTAATGATCAGTACACTAAGGCGACTTGGTTCCAAAAATTTCGTTCTTCTATGTTGAAGCGTTCATTTCCAGTAACAGTTTGAATTTTTAGGTTTCACTCTGTTTTCTCCTATATTGATAGATGTATTTGGAACTCTAAATCCAACCCGGTTTGTGCTAGCTTCTGAAACTTGACACAATAAAGTAGTTTCAAGTTCTATCTCTATGTTTTGTTTCCTCTTGATGTAGCCCTAAGCAGTGACTGGCGAGAAACACTTTCATGGAAAGGTGTTGCAAAGCTTCCAAAAATTACGAATCTCCAGAAATCTCAGCAAATATTTTTTCACCCAAACTGGATGATACTTTCAGGTAATGATCAGTACACTAAGGCGACTTGGTTCCACAAATTTCGTTCTTCTATGTTGAAGCGTTCATTTCCAGTAACAGTTTGAATTTTTAGGTTTCACTCTGTTTTCTCCTATATTGATAGATGTATTTGGAACTCTAAATCCAACACGGTTTGTGCTAGCTTCTTGAAACTTGACACAATAAAGGAGTATCACGTTCTCTCTCTAAGTTTTGTTTCCTCTTGATGTAGCCCTAAGCAGTGACTGGCGAGAAACACTTTCATGGAAAGGTGTTGCAAAGCTTCCAAAAATTACGAATCTCCAGAAATCTCAGCAAATATTTTTTCACCGAAACTGGATGATACTTTCAGGTAATGATCAGTACACTAAGGCGACTTGGTTCCCCAAATTTCGTTCTTCTATGTTGAAGCGTTCATTTCCAGTAACAGTTTGAATTTTTAGGTTTCACTCTGTTTTCTCCTATATTGATAGATGTATTTGGAACTCTAAATCCAACACGGTTTGTGCTAGCTTCTGAAACTTGACACAATAAAGTAGTTTCAAGTTCTATCTCTATGTTTTGTTTCCTCTTGATGTAGCCCTAAGCAGTGACTGGCGAGAAACACTTTCATGGAAAGGGGTTGCCAAGCTTCCAAAATTACGAATCTCCAGAAATCTCAGCAAATATTTTTTCACCGAAACTGGATGATACTTTCAGGTGATGATCAGTACACTAAGGCGACTTGGTTCCCCAAATTTTGTTCTTCTATATTGAAGCGTTCATTTCCAGTAACAGTTTGAATTTTTAGGTTTCACTCTGTTTTCTCCTATATTGATAGATGTATTTGGAACTCTAAATCCAACACGGTTTGTGCTAGCTACTTGAAACTTCACACAATAAAGGAGTTTCACGTTCTATCTCTATGTTTTGTTTCCTCTTGATGTAGCCCTAAGCAGTGACTGGCAAGAAACACTTTCATGGAAAGGTGTTGCAAAGCTTCCAAAAATTACGAATCTCCAGAAATCTCAGCAAATATTTTTTCACCCAAACTGGATGATACTTTCAGGTAATGATCAGTACACTAAGGCGACTTGGTTCCCCAAATTTCGTTCTTCTATGTTGAAGCGTTCATTTGCAGTAACAGTTTGAATTTTTAGGTTTCACTCTGTTTTCTCCTATATTGATAGGTGTATTTGGAACTCTAAATCCAACACGGTTTGTGCTAGCTTCTTGAAACTTGACACAATAAAGTAGTTTCACGTTCTATCTCTATGTTTTGTTTCCTCTTGATGTATCCCTAAGCAGTGACTGGCGAGAAACACTTTCATGGAAAGGGGTTGCCAAGCTTCCAAAAATTACGAATCTCCAGAAATCTCAGCAAATATTTTTTCACCCAAACTGGATGATACTTTCAGGTAATGATCAGTACACTAAGGTGACTTGGTTCCACAAATTTCGTTCTTCTATGTTGAAGCGTTCATTTCCAGTAACAGTTTGAATTTTTAGGTTTCACTCTGTTTTCTCCTATATTGATACATGTATTTGGAACTCTAAATCCAACACGGTTTGTGCTAGCTTCTTGAAACTTGACACAATAAAGGAGTATCACGTTCTCTCTCTAAGTTTTGTTTCCTCTTGATGTAGCCCTAAGCAGTGACTGGCAAGAATCACTTTCATGGAAAGGTGTTGCAAAGCTTCCAAAAATTACGAATCTCCAGAAATCTCAGCAAATATTTTTTCACCCAAACTGGATGATACTTTCAGGTAATGATCAGTACACTAAGGCGACTTGGTTCCCCAAATTTCGTTCTTCTATGTTGAAGCGTTCATTTCCAGTAACAGTTTGAATTTTTAGGTTTCACTCTGTTTTCTCCTATATTGATAGATGTATTTGGAACTCTAAATCCAACACGGTTTGTGCTAGCTTCTGAAACTTGACACAATAAAGTAGTTTCAAGTTCTATCTCTATGTTTTGTTTCCTCTTGATGTAGCCCTAAGCAGTGACTGGCGAGAAACACTTTCATGGAAAGGGGTTTCCAAGCTTCCAAAAATTACGAATCTCCAGAAATCTCAGCAAATATTTTTTCACCGAAACTGGATGATACTTTCAGGTGATGATCAGTACACTAAGGCGACTTGGTTCCCCAAATTTCGTTCTTCTATATTGAAGCGTTCATTTCCAGTAACAGTTTGAATTTTTAGGTTTCACTCTGTTTTCTCCTATTTTGATAGATGTATTTGGAACTCTAAATCCAACACGGTTTGTGCTAGCTACTTGAAACTTCACACAATAAAGGAGTATCACGTTCTCTCTCTATGTTTTGTTTCCTCTTGATGTAGCCCTAAGCAGTGACTGGCGAGAAACACTTTCATGGAAAGGTGTTGCAAAGCTTCCAAAAATTACGAATCTCCAGAAATCTCAGCAAATATTTTTTCACCCAAACTGGATGATACTTTCAGGTAATGATCAGTACACTAAGGCGACTTGGTTCACCAAATTTCGTACTTCTATGTTGAAGCGTTCATTTGCAGTAACAGTTTGAATTTTTAGGTTTCACTCTGTTTTCTCCCATATTGATAGATGTATTTGGAACTCTAAATCCAACACGGTTTGTGCTAGCTTCTTGAAACTTGACACAATAAAGGAGTATCACGTTCTCTCTCTATGTTTTGTTTCCTCTTGATGTAGCCCTAAGCAGTGACTGGCGAGAAACACTTTCATGGAAAGGTGTTGCCAAGCTTCCAAAAATTACGAATCTCCAGAAATCTCAGCAAATATTTTTTTTACCCAAACTGGATGATACTTTCAGGTAATGATCAGTACACTAAGGCGACTTGGTTCCCCAAATTTCGTACTTCAATGTTGAAGCGTTCATTTGCAGTAACAGTTTGAATTTTTAGGTTTCACTCTGTTTTCTCCTATATTGATAGGTGTATTTGGAACTCTAAATCCAACACGGTTTGTGCTAGCTTCTTGAAACTTGACACAGTAAAGTAGTTTCACGTTCTATCTCTGTGTTTTGTTTCCTCTTGATGTATCCCTAAGCAGTGACTGGCGAGAAACACTTTCATGGAAAGGGGTTGCCAAGCTTCCAAAAATTACGAATCTCCAGAAATCTCAGCAAATATTTTTTCACCCAAACTGGATGATACTTTCAGGTAATGATCAGTACACTAAGGCGACTTGGTTCCCCAAATTTCGTTCTTCTATGTTGAAGCGTTCATTTGCAGTAACAGTTTGAATTTTTAGGTTTCACTCTGTTTTCTCCTATATTGATAGGTGTATTTGGAACTCTAAATTCAACACGGTTTGTGCTAGCTTCTTGAAACTTGACACAGTAAAGTAGTTTCACGTTCTATCTCTATGTTTTGTTTCCTCTTGATGTATCCCTAAGCAGTGACTGGCGAGAAACACTTTCATGGAAAGGGGTTGCCAAGCTTCCAAAAATTACGAATCTCCAGAAATCTCAGCAAATATTTTTTCACCCAAACTGGATGACACTTTCAGGTAATGATCAGTACACTACGGCGACTTTGTTCCCCAAATTTCATTCTTCTATGTTGAAGCGTTCATTTCCAGTAACAGTTTGAATTTTTAGGTTTCACTCTGTTTTCTCCTATATTGATACATGTATTTGGAACTCTAAATCCAACACGGTTTGTGCTAGCTTCTTGAAACTTGACACAATAAAGGAGTTTCACGTTCTATCCCTATGTTTTGTTTCCTCTTGATATAGCCCTAAGCAGTGACTGGCGAGAAACACTTTCATGGAAAGGTGTTGCCAAGCTTCCAAAAATTACGAATCTCCAGAAATCTCAGCAAATGTTTTTTCACCCAAACTGGATGATACTTTCAGGTAATGATCAGTACACTAAGGCGACTTGGTTCCAAAAATTTCGTTCTTCTATGTTGAAGCGTTCATTTCCACTAACAGTTTGAATTTTTAGGTTTCACTCTGTTTTCTCCTATATTGATAGATGTATTTGGAACTCTAAATCCAACACGGTTTGTGCTAGCTTCTTGAAACTTGACACAATAAAGGAGTATCACGTTCTCTCTCTATGTTTTGTTTCCTCTTGATGTAGCCCTAAGCAGTGACTGGCGAGAAACACTTTCATGGAAAGCTGTTGCAAAGCTTCCAAAAATTACGAATCTCCAGAAATCTCAGCAAATATTTTTTCACCCAAACTGGATGATACTTTCAGGTAATGATCAGTACACTAAGGCGACTTGGTTCCCCAAATTTCGTTCTTCTATGTTGAAGCGTTCATTTCCAGTAACAGTTTGAATTTTTAGGTTTCACTCTGTTTTCTCCTATATTGATAGATGTATTTGGAACTCTAAATCCAACACGGTTTGTGCTAGCTTCTGAAACTTGACACAATAAAGTAGTTTCAAGTTCTATCTCTATGTTTTGTTTCCTCTTGATGTAGCCCTAAGCAGTGACTGGCGAGAATCACTTTCATGGAAAGGGGTTGCAAAGCTTCCAAAAATTACGAATCTCCAGAAATCTCAGCAAATATTTTTTCACCCAAACTGGATGATACTTTCAGGTAATGATCAGTACACTAAGGCGACTTGGTTCCCCAAATTTCGTTCTTCTATGTTGAAGCGTTCATTTGCAGTAACAGTTTGAATTTTTAGGTTTCACTCTGTTTTCTCCTATATTGATAGGTGTATTTGGAACTCTAAATCCAACACGGTTTGTGGTAGCTTCTTGAAACTTGACACAATAAAGTAGTTTCACGTTCTATCTCTATGTTTTGTTTCCTCTTGATGTATCCCTAAGCAGTGACTGGCGAGAAACACTTTCATGGAAAGGGGTTGCCAAGCTTCCAAAAATTACGAATCTCCAGAAATCTCAGCAAATATTTTTTCACCGAAACTGGATGATACTTTCAGGTAATGATCAGTACACTAAGGCGACTTGGTTCCCCAAATTTCGTTCTTCTATGTTGAAGCGTTCATTTCCAGTAACAGTTTGAGTTTTTAGGTTTAACTCTGTTTTCTCCTATATTGATAGGTGTATTTGGAACTCTAAATCCAACACGGTTTGTGCTAGCTTCTTGAAACTTGACACAGTAAAGTAGTTTCACGTTCTATCTCTATGTATTGTTTCCTCTTGATGTATCCCTAAGCAGTGACTGGCGAGAAACACTTTCATGGAAAGGGGTTGCCAAGCTTCCAAAAATTACGAATCTCCAGAAATCTCAGCAAATATTTTTTCACCCAAACTGGATGATACTTTCAGGTAATGATCAGTACACTAAGGCGACTTGGTTCCCCAAATTTCGTTCTTCTATGTTGAAGCATTCATTTGCAGTAACAGTTTGAATTTTTTGGTTTCACTCTGTTTTCTCCTATATTGATAGGTGTATTTGGAACTCTAAATTCAACACGGTTTGTGCTAGCTTCTTGAAACTTGACACAATAAAGTAGTTTCACATTCTATCTCTATGTTTTGTTTCCTCTTGATGTAGCCATAAGCAGTGACTGGCGAGAAACACTTTCATGGAAAGGGGTTGCCAAGCTTCCAAAAATTACGAATCTCCAGAAATCTCAGCAAATATGTTTTAACCGAAACTGGATGATACTTTCAGGTAATGATCAGTAAACAAAGGCGACTTGGTTCCACAAATTTCGTTCTTCTATGTTGAAGTGTTCATTTCCAGTAACAGTTTGAATTTTTAGGTTTCACTCTGTTGTCTTCTATATTGATAGATGTATTTGGAACTCTAAATCCAACAAGGTTTGTGCTAGCTTCTTGAAACTTGACACAATAAAGTAGTTTCACGTTCTATCTCTATGTTATGTTTCCTCTTGATGTAGCCCTAAGCAGTGACTGGCGAGAAACACTTTCATGGAAAGGGGTTGCCAAGCTTCCAAAAATTACGAATCTCCAGAAATCTCAGCAAATATTTTTTCACCCAAACTGGATGATACTTTCAGGTAATGATCAGTACACTAAAGTGACTTGGTTCCCCAAATTTCGTTCTTCTATGTTGAAGCATTCATTTCCAGTAACAGTTTGAATTTTTAGGTTTCACTCTGTTTTCTCCTATATTGATAGGTGTATTTGGAACTCTAAATCCAACACGGTTTGTGCTAGCTTTTTGAAACTTGACACAATAAAGTAGTTTCACGTTCTATCTCTATGTTTTGTTTCCTCTTGATGTAGCCCTAAGCAGTGAATGGCGAGAAACACTTTCATTGAAAGGGGTTGCCAAGCTTCCAAAAATTACGAATCTCCAGAAATCTCAGCAAATATTTTTTCACCGAAACTGGATGATACTTTCAGGTAATGATCAGTAGACTATGGCGACTTGGTTCCCCAAATTTCGTTCTTCTATGTTGTAGCGTTCATTTCCAGTAACAGTTTGAATTTTTAGGTTTCACTCTGTTTTCTCCTATATTGATACATGTATTTGGAACTCTAAATCCAACACGGTTTGTGCTAGCTTCTTGAAACTTGACACAATAAAGTAGTTTCACGTTCTATCTCTATGTTTTGTTTCCTCTTGATGTAGCCCTAAGCAGTGACTGGCGAGAAACACTTTCATGGAAAGGTGTTGCCAAGCTTCCAAAAATTACGAATCTCCAGAAATCTCAGCAAATATTTTTTCACCGAAACTGGATGATACTTTCAGGTAATGATCAGTACACTAAGGCGACTTGGTTCCCCAAATTTCGTTCTTCTATGTTGAAGCGTTCATTTCCAGTAACAGTTTGAATTTTTAGGTTTCACTCTGTTTTCTCCTATATTGATAGATGTATTTGGAACTCTAAATCCAACACGGTTTGTGCTAGCTTCTTGAAACTTGACACAATAAAGTAGTTTCAAGTTCTATCTCTATGTTTTGTTTCCTCTTGATGTAGCCCTAAGCAGTGACTGGCGAGAAACACTTTCATGGAAAGGGGTTGCCAAGCTTCCAGAAATTACGAATCTCCAGAAATCTCAGCAAATATTTTTTCACCCAAACTGGATGATACTTTCAGGTAATGATCAGTACACTAAGGCGCCTTGGTTCCCCAAATTTCGTTCTTCTATGTTCAAGCGTTCATTTCCAGTAACAGTTTGAATTTTTAGGTTTCACTCTGTTTTCTCCTATATTGATAGATGTATTTGGAACTCTAAATCCAACAAGATTTGTGCTAGCTTCTTGAAACTTGACACAATAAAGTAGTTTCACGTTCTATCTCTATGTTTTGTTTCCTCTTGATGTAGCCCTAAGCAGTGACTGGCGAGAAACACTTTCATGGAAAGGGGTTGCCAAGCTTCCAAAAATTACGAATCTCCAGAAATCTCAGCAAATATTTTTTCACCGAAACTGGATGATACTTTCAGGTAATGATCAGTACACTAAAGTGACTTGGTTCCCCAAATTTCGTTCTTCTATGTTGAAGCATTCATTTCCAGTAACAGTTTGAATTTTTAGGTTTCACTCTGTTTTCTCCTATATTGATAGGTGTATTTGGAACTCTAAATCCAACACGGTTTGTGCTAGCTTTTTGAAACTTGACACAATAAAGTAGTTTCACGTTCTATCTCTATGTTTTGTTTCCTCTTGATGTAGCCCTAAGCAGTGAATGGCGAGAAACACTTTCATTGAAAGGGGTTGCCAAGCTTCCAAAAATTACGAATCTCCAGAAATCTCAGCAAATATTTTTTCACCGAAACTGGATGATACTTTCAGGTAATGATCAGTAGACTATGGCGACTTGGTTCCCCAAATTTCGTTCTTCTATGTTGTAGCGTTCATTTCCAGTAACAGTTTGAATTTTTAGGTTTCACTCTGTTTTCTCCTATATTGATACATGTATTTGGAACTCTAAATCCAACACGGTTTGTGCTAGCTTCTTGAAACTTGACACAATAAAGTAGTTTCACGTTCTATCTCTATGTTTTGTTTCCTCTTGATGTAGCCCTAAGCAGTGACTGGCGAGAAACACTTTCATGGAAAGGTGTTGCCAAGCTTCCAAAAATTACGAATCTCCAGAAATCTCAGCAAATATTTTTTCACCGAAACTGGATGATACTTTCAGGTAATGATCAGTACACTAAGGCGACTTGGTTCCCCAAATTTCGTTCTTCTATGTTGAAGCGTTCAATTCCAGTAACAGTTTGAATTTTTAGGTTTCACTCTGTTTTCTCCTATATTGATAGGTGTATTTGGAACTCTAAATCCAACACGGTTTGTGCTAGCTTTTTGAAACTTGACACAATAAAGTAGTTTCACGTTCTATCTCTATGTTTTGTTTCCTCTTGATGTAGCCCTAAGCAGTGAATGGCGAGAAACACTTTCATTGAAAGGGGTTGCCAAGCTTCCAAAAATTACGAATCTCCAGAAATCTCAGCAAATATTTTTTCACCGAAACTGGATGATACTTTCAGGTAATGATCAGTAGACTATGGCGACTTGGTTCCCCAAATTTCGTTCTTCTATGTTGTAGCGTTCATTTCCAGTAACAGTTTGAATTTTTAGGTTTCACTCTGTTTTCTCCTATATTGATACATGTATTTGGAACTCTAAATCCAACACGGTTTGTGCTAGCTTCTTGAAACTTGACACAATAAAGTAGTTTCACATTCTATCTCTATGTTTTGTTTCCTCTTGATGTAGCCCTAAGCAGTGACTGGCGAGAAACACTTTCATGGAAAGGTGTTGCCAAGCTTCCAAAAATTACGAATCTCCAGAAATCTCAGCAAATATTTTTTCACCGAAACTGGATGATACTTTCAGGTAATGATCAGTACACTAAGGCGACTTGGTTCCCCAAATTTCGTTCTTCTATGTTGAAGCGTTCATTTCCAGTAACAGTTTGAATTTTTAGGTTTCACTCTGTTTTCTCCTATATTGATAGATGTATTTGGAACTCTAAATCCAACACGGTTTGTGCTAGCTTCTTGAAACTTGACACAATAAAGTAGTTTCAAGTTCTATCTCTATGTTTTGTTTCCTCTTGATGTAGCCCTAAGCAGTGACTGGCGAGAAACACTTTCATGGAAAGGGGTTGCCAAGCTTCCAGAAATTACGAATCTCCAGAAATCTCAGCAAATATTTTTTCACCCAAACTGGATGATACTTTCAGGTAATGATCAGTACACTAAGGCGCCTTGGTTCCCCAAATTTCATTCTTCTATGTTGAAGCGTTCATTTCCAGTAACAGTTTGAATTTTTAGGTTTCACTCTGTTTTCTCCTATATTGATAGATGTATTTGGAACTCTAAATCCAACAAGGTTTGTGCTAGCTTCTTGAAACTTGACACAATAAAGTAGTTTCACGTTCTATCTCTATGTTTTGTTTCCTCTTGATGTATCCCTAAGCAGTGACTGGCGAGAAACACTTTCATGGAAAGGGGTTGCCAAGCTTCCAAAAATTACGAATCTCCAGAAATCTCAGCAAATATTTTTTCACCGAAACTGGATGATACTTTCAGGTAATGATCAGTACACTAAAGTGACTTGGTACCCCAAATTTCGTTCTTCTATGTTGAAGCATTCATTTCCAGTAACAGTTTGAATTTTTATGTTTCACTCTGTTTTCTCCTATATTGATAGGTGTATTTGGAACTCTAAATCCAACACGGTTTGTGCTAGCTTCTTGAAACTTGACACAATAAAGTAGTTTCACGTTCTATCTCTATGTTTTGTTTCCTCTTGATGTAGCCCTAAGCAGTGAATGGCGAGAAACACTTTCATTGAAAGGGGTTGCCAAGCTTCCAAAAATTACGAATCTCCAGAAATCTCAGCAAATATTTTTTCACCCAAACTGGATGATACTTTCAGGTAATGATCAGTACACGAAGGCGACTTGGTTCCCCAAATTTCGTTCTTCTATGTTGTAGCGTTCATTTCCAGTAACAGTTTGAATTTTTAGGTTTCACTCTGTTTTCTCCTATATTGATACATGTATTTGGAACTCTAAATCCAACACGGTTTGTGCTAGCTTCTTGAAACTTGACACAATAAAGTAGTTTCACGTTCTATCTCTATGTTTTGTTTCCTCTTGATGTAGCCCTAAGCAATGACTGGCGAGAAACACTTTCATGGAAAGGTGTTGCCAAGATTCCAAAAATTACGAATCTCCAGAAATCTCAGCAAATATTTTTTCACCGAAACTGGATGATACTTTCAGGTAATGATCAGTACACTAAGGCGACTTGGTTCCCCAAATTTCGTTCTTCTATGTTGAAGCGTTCATTTCCAGTAACAGTTTGAATTTTTAGGTTTCACTCTGTTTTCTCCTATATTGATAGATGTATTTGGAACTCTAAATCCAACAGGTTTGTGCTAGCTTCTTGAAACTAGACACAATAAAGTAGTTTCAAGTTCTATCTCTATGTTTTGTTTCCTCTTGATGTAGCCCTAAGCAGTGACTGGCGAGAAACACTTTCATGGAAAGGGGTTGCCAAGCTTCCAGAAATTACGAATCTCCAGAAATCTCAGCAAATATTTTTTCACCCAAACTGGATGATACTTTCAGGTAATGATCAGTACACTAAGGCGACTTGGTTCCCCAAATTTCGTTCTTCTATGTTGAAGCGTTCATTTCCAGTAACAGTTTGAATTTTTAGGTTTCACTCTGTTTTCTCCTATATTGATACATGTATTGGGAACTCTAAATCCAACACGGTTTGTGCTAGCTTCTTGAAACTTGACACAATAAAGTAGTTTCAAGTTCTCTCTCTATGTTTTCTTTCCTCTTGATGTAGCCCTAAGCAGTGACTGGCGAGAAACACTTTCATGGAAAGGGGTTGCCAAGCTTCCAAAAATTACGAATCTCCAGAAATCTCAGCAAATATTTTTTCACCCAAACTGGATGATACTTTCAGGTAATGATCAGTACACTAAGGCGACTTGGTTCCCCAAATTTCATTCTTCTATGTTGAAGCGTTCATTTCCAGTAACAGTTTGAATTTTTAGGTTTCACTCTGTTTTCTCCTATATTGATAGATGTATTTGGAACTCTAAATCCAACACGGTTTGAGCTAGGTTCTTGAAACTTGACACAATAAAGTAGTTTCAAGTTCTATCTCTATGTTTTGTTTCCTCTTGATGTAGCCCTAAGCAATGACTGGCGAGAATCTCTTTCATGGAAAGGGGTTGCCAAGCTTCCAGAAATTACGAATCTCCTGAAATCTCAGCAAATATTTTTAACCGAAACTGGATGATACTTTCAGGTAATGATCAGTAAACTAAGGCGACTTGGTTCCACAAATTTCGTTCTTCTATGTTGAAGTGTTCATTTCCAGTAAAAGTTTGAATTTTTAGGTTTCACTCTGTTGTCTTCTATATTGATAGATGTATTTGGAACTCTAAATCCAACACGGTTTGTGCTAGCTTCTTGAAACTTGACACAATAAAGGAGTTTCACGTTCTATCTCTATGTTTTGTTTCCTCTTGATGTAGCCCTAAGCAGTGACTGGTGAGAAACACTTTCATGGAAAGGTGTTGCCAAGCTTCCAAAAATTACGAATCTCCAGAAATCTCAGCAAATATTTTTTCACCCAAACTGGATGATACTTTCAGGTAATGATCAGTACACTAAGGTGACTTGCTTCCCCAAATTTCGTTCTTCTATGTTGAATCGTTCATTTCCAGTAACAGTTTGAATTTTTAGGTTTCACTCTGTTTTCTCCTATATTGATAGGTGTATTTGGAACTCTAAATCCAACACGGTTTTTGCTAGCTTCTTGAAACTTGACACAATAAAGTAGTTTCACGTTCTTTCTCTATGTTTTGTTTCCTCTTGATGTAGCCCTAAGCAGTGAATGGCGAGAAACACTTTCATTGAAAGGGGTTGCCAAGCTTCCAAAAATTACGAATCTCCAGAAATCTCAGCAAATATTTTTTAACCCAAACTGGATGATACTTTCAGGTAATGATCAGTACACGAAGGCGACTTGGTTCCCCAAATTTCGTTCTTCTATGTTGTAGCGTTCATTTCCAGTAACAGTTTGAATTTTTAGGTTTCACTCTGTTTTCTCCTATATTGATACATGTATTTGGAACTCTAAATCCAACACGGTTTGTGCTAGCTTCTTGAAACTAGACACAATAAAGTAGTTTCAAGTTCTATCTCTATGTTTTGTTTCCTCTTGATGTAGCCCTAAGCAGTGACTGGCGAGAAACACTTTCATGGAAAGGGGTTGCCAAGCTTCCAGAAATTACGAATCTCCAGAAATCTCAGCAAATATTTTTTCACCCAAACTGGATGATACTTTCAGGTAATGATCAGTACACTAAGGCGACTTGGTTCCCCAAATTTCGTTCTTCTATGTTGAAGCATTCATTTCCAGTAACAGTTTGAATTTTTAGGTTTCACTCTGTTTTCTCCTATATTGATAGATGTATTGGGAACTCTAAATCCAACACGGTTTGAGCTAGCTTCTTGAAACTTGACACAGTAAAGTAGTTTCAAGTTCTATCTCTATGTTTTGTTTCCTCTTGATGTAGCCCTAAGCAGTGACTGGCGAGAAACACTTTCATGGAAAGGGGTTGCCAAGCTTCCAGAAATTACGAATCTCCAGAAATCTCAGCAAATATTTTTTCACCCAAACTGGATGATACTTTCAGGTAATGATAAGTACACTAAGGCGACTTGGTTCCCCAAATTTCGTTCTTCTATGTTGAAGCGTTCATTTCCAGTAACAGTTTGAATTTTTAGCTTTCACTCTGTTTTCTCCTATATTGATAGATGTATTTGGAACTCTAAATACAACACGGTTTGTGCTAGCTTCTTGAAACTTGACACAATAAAGTAGTTTCAAGTTCTATCTCTATGTTTTGTTTCCTCTTGATGTAGCCCTAAGCAGTGACTGGCGAGAAACACTTTCATGGAAAGGGGTTGCCAAGCTTCCAGAAATTACGAATCTCCAGAAATCTCAGCAAATATTTTTTCACCCAAACTGGATGATACTTTCAGGTAATGATCAGTGCACTAAGGCGACTTGGTTCCCCAAATTTCGTTCTTCTATGTTGAAGCGTTCATTTCCAGTAACAGTTTGAATTTTTAGGTTTCACTCTGTTTTCTCCTATATTGATACATGTATTGGGAACTCTAAATCCAACACGGTTTGTGCTAGCTTCTTGAAACTTGACACAATAAAGTAGTTTCAAGTTCTATCTCTATGTTTTCTTTCCTCTTGATGTAGCCCTAAGCAGTGACTGGCGAGAAACACTTTCATGGAAAGGGGTTGCCAAGCTTCCAAAAATTACGAATCTCCAGAAATCTCAGCAAATATTTTTTCACCCAAACTGGATGATACTTTCAGGTAATGATCAGTACACTAAGGCGACTTGGTTCCCCAAATTTCATTCTTCTATGTTGAAGCGTTCATTTCCAGTAACAGTTTGAATTTTTAGGTTTCACTCTGTTTTCTCCTATATTGATAGATGTATTTGGAACTCTAAATCCAACACGGTTTGAGCTAGCTTCTTGAAACTTGACACAATAAAGTAGTTTCAAGTTCTATCTCTATGTTTTGTTTCCTCTTGATGTAGCCCTAAGCAATGACTGGCGAGAATCTCTTTCATGGAAAGGGGTTGCCAAGCTTCCCGAAATTACGAATCTCCAGAAATCTCAGCAAATATTTTTTCACCCAAACTGGATGATACTTTCAGGTAATGATCAGTACACGAAGGCGACTTGGTTCCCCAAATTTCGTTCTTCTATGTTGAAGCGTTCATTTCCAGTAACAGTTTGAATTTTTGGGTTTCACTCTGTTTTCTCCTATATTGATAGGTGTATTTGGAACTCTAAATCCAACACGGTTTGTGCTAGCTTCTTGAAACTTGACACAATAAAGTAGTTTCACGTTCTATCTCTATGTTTTATTTCCTCTTGATGTAGCCCTAAGCAGTGACTGGCGAGAAACACTTTCATGGAAAGGGGTTGCCAAGCTTCCAAAAATTACGAATCTCCAGAAATCTCAGCAAATATTTTTTCACCCAAACTGGATGATACTTTCAGGTAATGATCAGTACACTAAGGCGACTTGGTTCCCCAAATTTCATTCTTCTATGTTGAAGCGTTCATTTCCAGTAACAGTTTGAATTTTTAGGTTTCACTCTGTTTTCTCCTATATTGATAGATGTATTTGGAACTCTAAATCCAACACGGTTTGAGCTAGCTTCTTGAAACTTGACACAATAAAGTAGTTTCAAGTTCTATCTCTATGTTTTGTTTCCTCTTGATGTAGCCCTAAGCAATGACTGGCGAGAATCTCTTTCATGGAAAGGGGTTGCCAAGCTTCCCGAAATTACGAATCTCCAGAAATCTCAGCAAATATTTTTTCACCCAAACTGGATGATACTTTCAGGTAATGATCAGTACACGAAGGCGACTTGGTTCCCCAAATTTCGTTCTTCTATGTTGAAGCGTTCATTTCCAGTAACAGTTTGAATTTTTGGGTTTCACTCTGTTTTCTCCTATATTGATAGATGTATTTGGAACTCTAAATCCAACAAGGTTTGTGCTAGCTTCTTGAAACTTGACACAATAAAGTAGTTTCACGTTCTATCTCTATGTTTTGTTTCCTCTTAATGTAGCCCTAAGCAGTGACTAGCGAGAAACACTTTCATGGAAAGGGGTTGCCAAGCTTCCAAAAATTACGAATCTCCAGAAATCTCAGCAAATATTTTTTCACCGAAACTGGATGATACTTTCAGGTAATGATCAGTACACTAAAGTGACTTGGTTCCCCAAATTTCGTTCTTCTATGTTGAAGCATTCATTTCCAGTAACAGTTTGAATTTTTAGGTTTCACTCTGTTTTCTCCTATATTGATAGGTGTATTTGGAACTCTAAATCCAACACGGTTTGTGCTAGCTTCTTGAAACTTGACACAATAAAGTAGTTTCACGTTCTATCTCTATGTTTTATTTCCTCTTGATGTAGCCCTAAGCAGTGACTGGCGAGAAACACTTTCATGGAAAGGTGTTGCCAAGCTTCCAAAAATTACGAATCTCCAGAAATCTCAGCAAATATTTTTTCACCCAAACTGGATGATACTTTCAGGTAATGATCAGTACACTAAGGCGACTTGGTTCCCCAAATTTCGTTCTTCTATGTTGAAGCGTTCATTTCCAGTAACAGTTTGAATTTTTAGGTTTCACTCTGTTTTCTCCTATATTGATAGATGTATTTGGAACTCTAAATCCAACAAGGTTTGTGCTAGCTTCTTGAAACTTGACACAATAAAGTAGTTTCACTTTCTATCTCTATGTTTTGTTTCCTCTTGATGTAGCCATAAGCAGTGACTGGCGAGAAACACTTTCATGGAAAGGGGTTGCCAAGCTTCCAAAAATTACGAATCTCCAGAAATCTCAGCAAATATTTTTTCACCGAAACTGGATGATACTTTCAGGTAATGATCAGTACACTAAGGCGACTTGGTTCCCCAAATTTCGTTCTTTTATGTTGAAGCGTTCATTTGCAGTAACAGTTTGAATTTTTAGGTTTCACTCTGTTTTCTCCTATATTGATAGATGTATTTGGAACTCTAAATCCAACACGGTTTGTGCTAGCTTCTTGAAACTTGACACAATAAAGTAGTTTCAAGTTCTATCTCTATGTTTTGTTTCCTCTTGATGTAGCCCTAAGCAGTGACTGGCGAGAAACACTTTCATGGATAGGGGTTGCCAAGCTTCCAAAAATTACGAATCTACAGAAATCTCAGCAAATATTTTTTCACCCAAACTGGATGATACTTTCAGGTAATGATCAGTACACTAAGGCGACTTGGTTCCCCAAATTTCGTTCTTCTATGTTGAAGCATTCATTTCCAGTAACAGTTTGAATTTTTAGGTTTCACTCTGTTTTCTCCTATATTGATAGATGTATTTGGAACTCTAAATCCAACACGGTTTGAGCTAGCTTCTTGAAACTTGACACAGTAAAGTAGTTTCAAGTTCTATCTCTATGTTTTGTTTCCTCTTGATGTAGCCCTAAGCAGTGACTGGCGAGAATCACTTTCATGGAAAGGGGTTGCCAAGCTTCCAGAAATTACGAATCTCCAGAAATCTCAGCAAATATTTTTTCACCCAAACTGGATGATACTTTCAGGTAATGATCAGTGCACTAAGGCGACTTGGTTCCCCAAATTTCGTTCTTCTATGTTGAAGCGTTCATTTCCAGTAACAGTTTGAATTTTTAGGTTTCACTCTGTTTTCTCCGATATTGATAGATGTATTTGGAACTCTAAATCCAACACGGTTTGTGCTAGCTTCTTGAAACTTGACACAATAAAGTAGTTTCAAGTTCTATCTCTATGTTTTGTTTCCTCTTGATGTAGCCCTAAGCAGTGACTGGCGAGAAACACTTTCATGGAAAGGGGTTGCCAAGCTTCCAGAAATTACGAATCTCCAGAAATCTCAGCAAATATTTTTTCACCCAAACTGGATGATACTTTCAGGTAATGATCAGTGCACTAAGGCGACTTGGTTCCCCAAATTTCGTTCTTCTATGTTGAAGCGTTCATTTCCAGTAACAGTTTGAATTTTTAGGTTTCACTCTGTTTTCTCCTATATTGATACATGTATTGGGAACTCTAAATCCAACACGGTTTGTGCTAGCTATTTGAAACTTGACACAATAAAGTAGTTTCAAGTTCTATCTCTATGTTTTCTTTCCTCTTGATGTAGCCCTAAGCAGTGACTGGCGAGAAACACTTTCATGGAAAGGGGTTGCCAAGCTTCCAAAAATTACGAATCTCCAGAAATCTCAGCAAATATGTTTTAACCGAAACTGGATGATACTTTCAGGTAATGATCAGTACACGAAGGCGACTTGGTTCCCCAAATTTCGTTCTTCTATGTTGAAGCGTTCATTTCCAGTAACAGTTTGAATTTTTGGGTTTCACTCTGTTTTCTCCTATATTGATAGATGTATTTGGAACTCTAAATCCAACAAGGTTTGTGCTAGCTTCTTGAAACTTGACACAATAAAGTAGTTTCACGTTCTATCTCTATGTTTTGTTTCCTCTTAATGTAGCCCTAAGCAGTGACTGGCGAGAAACACTTTCATGGAAAGGGGTTGCCAAGCTTCCAAAAATTACGAATCTCCAGAAATCTCAGCAAATATTTTTTCACCGAAACTGGATGATACTTTCAGGTAATGATCAGTACACTAAAGTGACTTGGTTCCCCAAATTTCGTTCTTCTATGTTGAAGCATTCATTTCCAGTAACAGTTTGAATTTTTAGGTTTCACTCTGTTTTCTCCTATATTGATAGGTGTATTTGGAACTCTAAATCCAACACGGTTTGTGCTAGCTTCTTGAAACTTGACACAATAAAGTAGTTTCACGTTCTATCTCTATGTTTTATTTCCTCTTGATGTAGCCCTAAGCAGTGACTGGCGAGAAACACTTTCATGGAAAGGTGTTGCCAAGCTTCCAAAAATTACGAATCTCCAGAAATCTCAGCAAATATTTTTTCACCCAAACTGGATGATACTTTCAGGTAATGATCAGTACACTAAGGCGACTTGGTTCCCCAAATTTCGTTCTTCTATGTTGAAGCGTTCATTTCCAGTAACAGTTTGAATTTTTAGGTTTCACTCTGTTTTCTCCTATATTGATAGATGTATTTGGAACTCTAAATCCAACAAGGTTTGTGCTAGCTTCTTGAAACTTGACACAATAAAGTAGTTTCACGTTCTATCTCTATGTTTTGTTTCCTCTTGATGTAGCCATAAGCAGTGACTGGCGAGAAACACTTTCATGGAAAGGGGTTGCCAAGCTTCCAAAAATTACGAATCTCCAGAAATCTCAGCAAATATTTTTTCACCGAAACTGGATGATACTTTCAGGTAATGATAAGTACACTAAGGCGACTTGGTTCCCCAAATTTCGTTCTTCTATGTTGAAGCGTTCATTTCCAGTAACAGTTTGAATTTTTAGGTTTCACTCTGTTTTCTCCTATATTGATAGATGTATTTGGAACTCTAAATCCAACATGGTTTGTGCTAGCTTCTTGAAACTTGACACAATAAAGTAGTTTCAAGTTCTATCTCTATGTTTTGTTTCCTCTTGATGTAGCCCTAAGCAGTGACTGGCGAGAAACACTTTCATGGAAAGGGGTTGCCAAGCTTCCAGAAATTACGAATCTCCAGAAATCTCAGCAAATATTTTTTCACCCAAACTGGATGATACTTTCAGGTAATGATCAGTACACTAAGGCGACTTGGTTCCCCAAATTTCGTTCTTCTATGTTGAAGCGTTCATTTCCAGTAACAGTTTGAATTTTTAGGTTTCACTCTGTTTTCTCCTATATTGATACACGTATTGGGAACTCTAAATCCATCACGGTTTGTGCTAGCTTCTTGAAACTTGACACAATAAAGTAGTTTCAAGTTCTATCTCTATGTTTTGTTTCCTCTTGATGTAGCCCTAAGCAGTGACTGGCGAGAAACACTTTCATGGATAGGGGTTGCCAAGCTTCCAAAAATTACGAATCTACAGAAATCTCAGCAAATATTTTTTCACCCAAACTGGATGATACTTTCAGGTAATGATCAGTACACTAAGGCGACTTGGTTCCCCAAATTTCGTTCTTCTATGTTGAAGCATTCATTTCCAGTAACAGTTTGAATTTTTAGGTTTCACTCTGTTTTCTCCTATATTGATAGATGTATTTGGAACTCTAAATCCAACACGGTTTGAGCTAGCTTCTTGAAACTTGACACAGTAAAGTAGTTTCAAGTTCTATCTCTATGTTTTGTTTCCTCTTGTAGTAGCCCTAAGCAGTGACTGGCGAGAATCACTTTCATGGAAAGGGGTTGCCAAGCTACCAGAAATTACGAATCTCCAGAAATCTCAGCAAATATTTTTTCACCCAAACTGGATGATACTTTCAGGTAATGATCAGTACACTAAGGCGACTTGGTTCCCCAAATTTCGTACTTCTATGTTGAAGCGTTCATTTCCAGTAACAGTTTGAATTTTTAGGTTTCACTCTGTTTTCTCCTATATTGATAGATGTATTTGGAACTCTAAATCCAACACGGTTTGTGCTAGCTTCTTGAAACTTGACACAATAAAGTAGTTTCAAGTTCTATCTCTATGTTTTGTTTCCTCTTGATGTAGCCCTAAGCAGTGACTGGCGAGAAACACTTTCATGGAAAGGGGTTGCCAAGCTTCCAGAAATTACGAATCTCCAGAAATCTCAGCAAATATTTTTTCACCCAAACTGGATGATACTTTCAGGTAATGATCAGTGCACTAAGGCGACTTGGTTCCCCAAATTTCGTTCTTCTATGTTGAAGCGTTCATTTCCAGTAACAGTTTGAATTTTTAGGTTTCACTCTGTTTTCTCCTATATTGATACATGTATTGGGAACTCTAAATCCAACACGGTTTGTGCTAGCTTCTTGAAACTTGACACAATAAAGTAGTTTCAAGTTCTATCTCTATGTTTTGTTTCCTCTTGATTTAGCCCTAAGCAGTGACTGGCGAGAAACACTTTCATGGAAAGGGGTTGCCAAGCTTCCAGAAATTACGAATCTCCAGAAATCTCAGCAAATATTTTTTCACCCAAACTGGATGATACTTTCAGGTAATGATCAGTACACTAAGGCGACTTGGTTCCCCAAATTTCGTTCTTCTATGTTGAAGCGTTCATTTCCAGTAACAGTTTGAATTTTTAGGTTTCACTCTGTTTTCTCCTATATTGATGCATGTATTGGGAACTCTAAATCCAACACGGTTTGTGCTAGCTTCTTGAAACTTGACACAATAAAGTAGTTTCACGTTCTATCTCTATGTTTTGTTTCCTCTTGATGTAGCCCTAAGCAGTGACTGGCGAGAAACACTTTCATGGAAAGGGGTTGCCAAGCTTCCCAAAATTACGAATCTCCAGAAATCTCAGCAAATATTTTTTCACCCAAACTGGATGATACTTTCAGGTAATGATCAGTACACTAAGGCGACTTGGTTCCCCAAATTTCGTTCTTCTATGTTGAAGCGTTCATTTCCAGTAACAGTTTGAATTTTTAGGTTTCACTCTGTTTTCTCCTATATTGATAGATGTATTTGGAACTCTAAATCCAACACGGTTTGTGCTAGCTTCTTGAAACTTGACACAATAAAGTAGTTTCAAGTTCTATCTCTATGTTTTTTTTCCTCTTGATGTAGCCCTAAGCAGTGACTGGCGAGAAACACTTTCATGGAAAGGGGTTGCCAAGCTTCCAGAAATTACGAATCTCCAGAAATCTCAGCAAATATTTTTTCACCGAAACTGGATGATACTTTCAGGTAATGATCAGTACACTAAGGCGACTTGGTTCCCCAAATTTCGTTCTTCTATGTTGAAGCGTTCATTTCCAGTAACAGTTTGAATTTTTAGGTTTCACTCTGTTTTCTCCTATATTGATAGATGTATTTGGAACTCTAAATCCAACACGGTTTGTGCTAGCTTCTTGAAACTTGACACAATAAAGTAGTTTCAAGTTCTATCTCTATGTTTTGTTTCCTCTTGATGTAGCCCTAAGCAGTGACTGGCGAGAAACACTTTCATGGAAAGGGGTTGCCAAGCTTCCAGAAATTACGAATCTCCAGAAATCTCAGCAAATATTTTTTCACCCAAACTGGATGATACTTTCAGGTAATGATCAGTACACTAAGGCGACTTGGTTCCCCAAATTTGTTCTTCTATGTTAAAGCGTTCATTTCCAGTAACAGTTTGAATTTTTAGGTTTCACTCTGTTTTCTCCTATATTGATACATGTATTGGGAACTCTAAATCCAACACGGTTTGTGCTAGCTTCTTGAAACTTGACACAATAAAGTAGTTTCAAGTTCTATCTCTATGTTTTGTTTCCTCTTGATGTAGCCCTAAGCAGTGACTTGCGAGAAACACTTTCATGGAAAGGGGTTGCCAAGCTTCCAAAAATTACGAATCTCCAGAAATCTCAGCAAATATTTTTTCACCCAAACTGGATGATACTTTCAGGTAATGATCAGTACACTAAGGCGACTTGGTTCCCCAAATTTCGTTCTTCTATGTTGAAGCGTTCATTTCCAGTAACAGTTTGAATTTTTAGGTTTCACTCTGTTTTCTCCTATATTGATAGATGTATTTGGAACTCTAAATCCAACACGGTTTGAGCTAGCTTCTTGAAACATGACACAATAAAGTAGTTTCAAGTTCTATCTCTATGTTTTCTTTCCTCTTGATGTAGCCCTAAGCAATGACTGGCGAGAATCACTTTCATGGAAAGGTGTTGCCAAGCTTCCAGAAATTACGAATCTCCAGAAATCTCAGCAAATATTTTTTCACCCAAACTGGATGATACTTTCAGGTAATGATCAGTACACTAAAGCGACTTGGTTCCCCAAATTTCGTTCTTCTATGTTGAAGCATTCATTTCCAGTAACAGTTTGAATTTTTAGGTTTCACTCTGTTTTCTCCTATATTGATAGGTGTATTTGGAACTCTAAATCCAACACGGTTTGTGCTAGCTTCTTGAAACTTGACACAATAAAGTAGTTTCAAGTTCTATCTCTATGTTTTGTTTCCTCTTGATGTAGCCCTAAGCAGTGACTGGCGAGAAACACTTTCATGGAAAGGGGTTGCCAAGCTTCCAAAAATTACGAATCTCCAGAAATCTCAGCAAATATTTTTTCACCCAAACTGGATGATACTTTCAGGTAATGATCAGTACACTAAGGCGACTTGGTTCCCCAAATTTCGTTATTCTATGTTGAAGCATTCATTTCCAGTAACAGTTTGAATTTTTAGGTTTCACTCTGTTTTCTCCTATATTGATAGATGTATTTGGAACTCTAAATCCAACACGGTTTGAGCTAGCTTCTTGAAACTTGACACAATAAAGTAGTTTCAAGTTCTATCTCTATGTTTTGTTTCCTCTTGATGTAGCCCTAAGCAAAGACTGGCGAGAATCACTTTCATGGAAAGGGGTTGCCAAGCTTCCAGAAATTACGAATCTCCAGAAATCTCAGCAAATATTTTTTCACCCAAACTGGATGATACTTTCAGGTAATGATCAGTACACTAAAGCGACTTGGTTCCCCAAATTTCGTTCTTCTATGTTGAAGCATTCATTTCCAGTAACAGTTTGAATTTTTAGGTTTCACTCTGTTTTCTCCTATATTGATAGGTGTATTTGGAACTCTAAATCCAACACGGTTTGTGCTAGCTTCTTGAAACTTGACACAATAAAGTAGTTTCAAGTTCTATCTCTATGTTTTGTTTCCTCTTGATGTAGCCCTAAGCAGTGACTGGCGAGAAACACTTTCATGGAAAGGGGTTGCCAAGCTTCCAAAAATTACGAATCTCCAGAAATCTCAGCATATATTTTTTCACCCAAACTGGATGATACTTTCAGGTAATGATCAGTACACTAAGGCGACTTGGTTCCCCAAATTTCGTTCTTCTGTGTTGAAGCGTTCATTTCCAGTAACAGTTTGAATTTTTAGGTTTCACTCTGTTTTCTCCTATATTGATAGATGTATTTGGAACTCTAAATCCAACACGGTTTGAGCTAGCTTCTTGAAACTTGACACAATAAAGTAGTTTCAAGTTCTATCTCTATGTTTTGTTTCCTCTTGATGTAGCCCTAAGCAGTGACTTGCAAGAATCACTTTCATGGAAAGGGGTTTCCAAGCTTCCAGAAATTACGAATCTCCAGAAATCTCAGCAAATATTTTTTCAACCAAACTGGATGATACTTTCAGGTAATGATCAGTACACTAAGGCGACTTGGTTCCCCAAATTTAGTTCTTCTATGTTGAAGCGTTCATTTCCAGTAACAGTTTGAATTTTTAGGTTTCACTCTGTTTTCTCCTATATTGATACATGTATTGGGAACTCTAAATCCAACACGGTTTGTGCGAGCTTCTTGAAACTTGACACAATAAAGTAGTTTCACGTTCTATCTCTATGTTTTGTTTCCTCTTGATGTAGCCATAAGCAGTGACTGGCGAGAAACACTTTCATGGAAAGGGGTTGCCAAGCTTCCAAAAATTACGAATCTCCAGAAATCTCAGCAAATATTTTTTCACCGAAACTGGATGATACTTTCAGGTAATGATCAGTACACTAAGGCGACTTGGTTCCCCAAATTTCGTTCTTCTATGTTGAAGCGTTCATTTCCAGTAACAGTTTGAATTTTTAGGTTTCACTCTGTTTTCTCCTATATTGATACATGTATTGGGAACTATAAATCCAACACGGTTTGTGCTAGCTTCTTGAAACTTGACACAATAAAGTAGTTTCAAGTTCTATCTCTATGTTTTGTTTCCTCTTGATGTAGCCCTAAGCAGTGACTGGCGAGAAACACTTTCATGGAAAGGGGTTGCCAAGCTTCCAAAAATTACGAATCTCCAGAAATCTCAGCAAATATTTTTTCACCCAAACTGGATGATACTTTCAGGTAATGATCAGTGCACTAAGGCGACTTGGTTCCCCAAATTTTGTTCTTCTATATTGAAGCATTCATTTCCAGTAACAGTTTGAATTTTTAGGTTTCACTCTGTTTTCTCCTATATTGATAGATGTATTTGGAACTCTAAATCCAACACGGTTTGAGCTAGCTTCTTGAAACTTGACACAGTAAAGTATTTTCAAGTTCTATCTCTATGTTTTGTTTCCTCTTGATGTAGCCCTAAGCAATGACTGGTGAGAATCACTTTCATGGAAAGGGGTTGCCAAGCTTCCAGAAATTACGAATCTCCAGAAATCTCAGCAAATATTTTTTCACCCAAACTGGATGATACTTTCAGGTAATGATCAGTACACTAAGGCGACTTGGTTCCCCAAATTTCGTTCTTCTATGTTGAAGCGTTCATTTCCAGTAACAGTTTGAATTTTTAGGTTTCACTCTGTTTTCTCCTATATTGATAGGTGTATTTGGAACTCTAAATCCAACACGGTTTGTGCTAGCTTCTTGAAACTTGACACAATAAAGTAGTTTCAAGTTCTATCTCTATGTTTTGTTTCCTCTTGATGTAGCCCTAAGCAGTGACTGGCGAGAAACACTTTCATGGAAAGGGGTTGCCAAGCTTCCAGAAATTACGAATCTCCAGAAATCTCAGCAAATATTTTTTCACCCAAACTGGATGATACTTTCAGGTAATGATCAGTGCACTAAGGCGACTTGGTTCCCCAAATTTCGTTCTTCTATGTTGAAGCGCTCATTTCCAGTAACAGTTTGAATTTTTAGGTTTCACTCTGTTTTCTCCTATATTGATACATGTATTGGGAACTCTAAATCCAACACGGTTTGAGCTAGCTTCTTGAAACTTGACACAATAAAGTAGTTTCAAGTTCTATCTCTATGTTTTGTTTCCTCTTGATGTAGCCCTAAGCAATGACTGGCGAGAATCTCTTTCATGGAAAGGGGTTGCCAAGCTTCCAGAAATTACGAATCTCCAGAAATCTCAGCAAATATGTTTTAACCGAAACTGGATGATACTTTCAGGTAATGATCAGTAAACTAAGGCGACTTGGTTCCACAAATTTCGTTCTTCTATGTTGAAGTGTTCATTTCCAGTAAAAGTTTGAATTTTTAGGTTTCACTCTGTTGTCTTCTATATTGATAGATGTATTTGGAACTCTAAATCCAACACGGTTTGTGCTAGCTTCTTGAAACTTGACACAATAAAGGAGTTTCACGTTCTATCTCTATGTTTTGTTTCCTCTTGATGTAGCCCTAAGCAGTGACTGGTGAGAAACACTTTCATGGAAAGGTGTTGCCAAGCTTCCAAAAATTACGAATCTCCAGAAATCTCAGCAAAAATTTTTTCACCCAAACTGGATGATACTTTCAGGTAATGATCAGTACACTAAGGTGACTTGCTTCCCCAAATTTCGTTCTTCTATGTTGAAGCGTTCATTTCCAGTAACAGTTTGAATTTTTAGGTTTCACTCTGTTTTCTCCTATATTGATAGGTGTATTTGGAACTCTAAATCCAACACGGTTTGTGCTAGCTTCTTGAAACTTGACACAATAAAGTAGTTTCACGTTCTATCTCTATGTTTTGTTTCCTCTTGATGTAGCCCTAAGCAGTGACTGGCGAGAAACACTTTCATGGAAAGGGGTTGCCAAGCTTCCAGAAATTACGAATCTCCAGAAATCTCAGCAAATATTTTTTCACCCAAACTGGATGATACTTTCAGGTAATGATCAGTACACTAAGGCGACTTGGTTCCCCAAATTTCGTTCTTCTATGTTGAAGCGTTCATTTCCAGTAACAGTTTGAATTTTTAGGTTTCACTCTGTTTTCTCCTATATTGATACACGTATTGGGAACTCTAAATCCAACAAGGTTTGTGCTAGCTTCTTGAAACTTGACACAATAAAGTAGTTTCACGTTCTATCTCTATGTTTTGTTTCCTCTTGATGTAGCCCTAAGCAGTGACTGGCGAGAAACACTTTCATGGAAAGGTGTTGCCAAGCTTCCAAAAATTACGAATCTCCAGAAATCTCAGCAAATATTTTTTCACCGAAACCGGATGATACTTTCAGGTAATGATCAGTACACTAAGGCGACTTGGTTCCCTAAATTTCGTTCTTCTATGTTGAAGCGTTCATTTCCAGTAACAGTTTGAATTTTTAGGTTTCACTCTGTTTTCTCCTATATTGATACATGTATTGGGAACTCTAAATCCAACACGGTTTGTGCTAGCTTCTTGAAACTTGACACAATAAAGTAGTTTCAAGTTCTATCTCTATGTTTTGTTTCCTCTTGATGTAGCCCTAAGCAGTGACTGGCGAGAAACACTTTCATGGAAAGGGGTTGCCAAGCTTCCCAAAATTACGAATCTCCAGAAATCTCAGCAAATATTTTTTCACCCAAACTGGATGATACTTTCAGGTAATGATCAGTACACTAAGGCGACTTGGTTCCCCAAATTTCGTTCTTCTATGTTGAAGCGTTCATTTCCAGTAACAGTTTGAATTTTTAGGTTTCACTCTGTTTTCTCCTATAATTGATAGATGTATTTGGAACTCTAAATCCAACAAGGTTTGTGCTAGCTTCTTGAAACTTGACACAATAAAGTAGTTTCACGTTCTATCTCTATGTTTTGTTTCCTCTTGATGTAGCCATAAGCAGTGACTGGCGAGAAACACTTTCATGGAAAGGGGTTGCCAAGCTTATAAAAATTACGAATCTCCAGAAATCTCAGCAAATATTTTTTCAACGAAACTGGATGATACTTTCAGGTAATGATCAGTACACTAAGGCGACTTGGTTCCCCAAATTTCGTTCTTCTATGTTGAAGCGTTCATTTCCAGTAACAGTTTGAATTTTTAGGTTTCACTCTGTTTTCTCCTATATTGATAGATGTATTTGGAACTCTAAAACCAACACGGTTTGTGCTAGCTTCTTGAAACTTGACACAATAAAGTAGTTTCAAGTTCTATCTCTATGTTTTGTTTCCTCTTGATGTAGCCCTAAGCAGTGACTGGCGAGAAACACTTTCATGGAAAGGGGTTGCCAAGCTTCCAAAAATTACGAATCTCCAGAAATCTCAGCAAATATTTTTTCACCGAAACTGGATCATACTTTCAGGTAATGATCAGTACACTAAAGCGACTTGGTTCCCCAAATTTCGTTCTTCTATGTTGAAGCATTCATTTCCAGTAACAGTTTGAATTTTTAGGTTTCACTCTGTTTTCTCCTATATTGATAGGTGTATTTGGAACTCTAAATCCAACACGGTTTGTGCTAGCTTCTTGAAACTTGACACAATAAAGTAGTTTCACGTTCTATCTCTATGTTTTGTTTCCTCTTGATGTAGCCCTAGGCAGTGACTGGCGAGAAACGCTTTCATGGAAAGGGGTTGCCAAGCTTCCAAAAAATACGAATCTCCAGGAATCTCAGCAAATATTTTTTCACCCAAACTGGATGATACTTTCAGGTAATGATCAGTACACTAAAGCGACTGGGTTCCCCAAATTTCTTTCTTCTATGATGAAGCATTCATTTCCAGTAACAGTTTGAATTTTTAGGTTTCACTCTGTTTTCTCCTATATTGATAGGTGTATTTGGAACTCTAAATCCAACACGGTTTGTGCTAGCTTCTTGAAACTTGACACAATACAGTAGTTTCACGTTCTATCTCTATGTTTTGTTTCCTCTTGATGTAGCCCTAAGCAGTGACTGGCGAGAAACACGTTCATGGAAAGAAGTTGCCAAGATTCCCACAATTACGAATCTCCAGAAATCTCAGCAAATATTTTTTCACCCAAACTGGATGATACTTTCAGGTAATGATCAGTACACTAAGGCGACTTGGTTCCCCAAATTTCGTTCTTCTATGTTGAAGCGTTCATTTCCAGTAACAGTTTGAATTTTTAGGTTTCACTCTGTTTTCTCCTATATTGATAGATGTATTTGGAACTCTAAATCCAAAAAGGTTTGTGCTAGCTTCTTGAAACTTGACACAATAATGTAGTTTCACGTTCTATCTCTATGTTTTGTTTCCTCTTGATGTAACCCTAAGCAGTGACTGGCGAGAAACACTTACATGGAAAGGGGTTGCCAAATTCCAAAAATTACGAATCTCCAGAAATCTCAGCAAATATTTTTTCACCGAAACTGGATGATACTTTCAGGTAATGATCAGTACACTAAGGCGACTTGGTTCCCCAAATTTCGTTCTTCTATGTTGAAGTGTTCATTTCCAGTAACAGTTTGAATTTTTAGGTTTCACTCTGTTGTCTTCTATATTGATAGATGTATTTGGAACTCTAAATCCAACACGGTTTGTGCTAGCTTCTTGAAACTTGACACAATAAAGGAGTTTCATGTTCTATCTCTATTTTTTGTTTCCTCTTGATGTAGCCCTAAGCAGTGACTTGTGAGAAACAATTTCATGGAAAGGTGTTGCCAAGCTTCCAAAAATTACGAATCTCCAGAAATCACAGCAAATATTTTTTCACCCAAACTGGATGATACTTTCAGGTAATGATCAGTACACTAAGGTGACTTGCTTCCCCAAATTTCGTTCTTCTATGTTGAATCGTTCATTTCCAGTAACAGTTTGAATTTTTAGGTTTCACTCTGTTTTCTCCTATATTGATAGGTGTATTTGGAACTCTAAATCCAACACGGTTTGTGCTAGCTTCTTGAAACTTGACACAATAAAGTAGTTTCACGTTCTATCTCTATGTTTTGTTTCCTCTTGATGTAGCCATAAGCAGTGACTGGCGAGAAACACTTTCATGGAAAGGGGTTGCCAAGCTTCCAAAAATTACGAATCTCCAGAAATCTCAGCAAATATTTTTTCACCGAAACTGGATGATACTTTCAGGTAATGATCAGTACACTAAGGCGACTTGGTTCCCCAAATTTCGTTCTTCTATGTTGAAGCGTTCATTTCCAGTAACAGTTTGAATTTTTAGGTTTCACTCTGTTTTCTCCTATATTGATACATGTATTGGGAACTATAAATCCAACACGGTTTGTGCTAGCTTCTTGAAACTTGACACAATAAAGTAGTTTCAAGTTCTATCTCTATGTTTTGTTTCCTCTTGATGTAGCCCTAAGCAGTGACTGGCGAGAAACACTTTCATGGAAAGGGGTTGCCAAGCTTTCAAAAATTACGAATCTCCAGAAATCTCAGCAAATATTTTTTCACCCAAACTGGATGATACTTTCAGGTAATGATCAGTGCACTAAGGCGACTTGGTTCCCCAAATTTTGTTCTTCTATATTGAAGCATTCATTTCCAGTAACAGTTTGAATTTTTAGGTTTCACTCTGTTTTCTCCTATATTGATAGATGTATTTGGAACTCTAAATCCAACACGGTTTGAGCTAGCTTCTTGAAACTTGACACAGTAAAGTAGTTTCAAGTTCTATCTCTATGTTTTGTTTCCTCTTGATGTAGCCCTAAGCAATGACTGGTGAGAATCACTTTCATGGAAAGGGGTTGCCAAGCTTCCAGAAATTACGAATCTCCAGAAATCTCAGCAAATATTTTTTCACCCAAACTGGATGATACTTTCAGGTAATGATCAGTACAATAAGGCGACTTGGTTCCCCAAATTTCGTTCTTCTATGTTGAAGCGTTCATTTCCAGTAACAGTTTCAATTTTTAGGTTTCACTCTGTTTTCTCCTATATTGATAGATGTATTTGGAACTCTAAATCCAACACGGTTTGTGCTAGCTTCTTGAAACTTGACACAATAAAGTAGTTTCAAGTTCTATCTCTATGTTTTGTTTCCTCTTGATGTAGCCCTAAGCAGTGACTGGCGAGAAACACTTTCATGGAAAGGGGTTGCCAAGCTTCCAGAAATTACGAATCTCCAGAAATCTCAGCAAATATTTTTTCACCCAAACTGGATGATACTTTCAGGTAATGATCAGTGCACTAAGGCGACTTGGTTCCCCAAATTTCGTTCTTCTATGTTGAAGCGTTCATTTCCAGTAACAGTTTGAATTTTTAGGTTTCACTCTGTTTTCTCCTATATTGATACATGTATTGGGAACTCTAAATCCAACACGGTTTGAGCTAGCTTCTTGAAACTTGACACAATAAAGTAGTTTCAAGTTCTATCTCTATGTTTTGTTTCCTCTTGATGTAGCCCTAAGCAATGACTGGCGAGAATCTCTTTCATGGAAAGGGGTTGCCAAGCTTCCAGAAATTACGAATCTCCAGAAATCTCAGCAAATATGTTTTAACCGAAACTGGATGATACTTTCAGGTAATGATCAGTAAACTAAGGCGACTTGGTTCCACAAATTTCGTTCTTCTATGTTGAAGTGTTCATTTCCAGTAAAAGTTTGAATTTTTAGGTTTCACTCTGTTGTCTTCTATATTGATAGATGTATTTGGAACTCTAAATCCAACACGGTTTGTGCTAGCTTCTTGAAACTTGACACAATAAAGGAGTTTCACGTTCTATCTCTATGTTTTGTTTCCTCTTGATGTAGCCCTAAGCAGTGACTGGTGAGAAACACTTTCATGGAAAGGTGTTGCCAAGCTTCCAAAAATTACGAATCTCCAGAAATCTCAGCAAATATTTTTTCACCCAAACTGGATGATACTTTCAGGTAATGATCAGTACACTAAGGTGACTTGCTTCCCCAAATTTCGTTCTTCTATGTTGAAACGTTCATTTCCAGTAACAGTTTGAATTTTTAGGTTTCACTCTGTTTTCTCCTATATAGATAGGTGTATTTGGAACTCTAAATCCAACACGGTTTGTGCTAGCTTCTTGAAACTTGACACAATAAAGTAGTTTCACGTTCTATCTCTATGTTTTGTTTCCTCTTGATGTAGCCCTAAGCAGTGACTGGCGAGAAACACTTTCATGGAAAGGGGTTGCCAAGCTTCCCAAAATTACGAATCTCCAGAAATCTCAGCAAATATTTTTTCACCCAAACTGGATGATACTTTCAGGTAATGATCAGTACACGAAGGTGACTTGGTTCCCCAAATTTCGTTCTTCTATGTTGAAGCGTTCATTTCCAGTAACAGTTTGAATTTTTAGGTTTCACTCTGTTTTCTCCTATATTGATAGATGTATTTGGAACTCTAAATCCAACAAGGTTTGTGCTAGCTTCTTGAAACTTGACACAATAAAGGAGTTTCACGTTCTATCTCTATGTTTTGTTTCCTCTTGATGTAGCCCTAAGCAGTGACTGGCGAGAAACACTTTCATGGAAAGGTGTTGCCAAGCTTCCAAAAATTACGAATCTCCAGAAATCTCAGCAAATATTTTTTCAACGAAACTGGATGATACTTTCAGGTAATGATCAGTACACTAAGGCGACTTGGTTCCCCAAATTTCGTTCTTCTATGTTGAAGCGTTCATTTCCAGTAACAGTTTGAATTTTTAGGTTTCACTCTGTTTTCTCCTATATTGATAGATGTATTTGGAACTCTAAATCCAACACGGTTTGTGCTAGCTTCTTGAAACTTGACACAATAAAGTAGTTTCACGTTCTATCTGTATGTTTTGTTTCCTCTTGATGTAGCCCTAAGCAGTGACTGGCGAGAAACACTTTCATGGAAAGGGGTTGCCAAGCTTCCCAAAATTACGGATCTCCAGAAATCTCAGCAAATATTTTTTCACCCAAACTGGATGATACTTTCAGGTAATGATCAGTACACTAAGGCGACTTGGTTCCCCAAATTTCGTTCTTCTATGTTGAAGCGTTCATTTCCAGTAACAGTTTGAATTTTTAGGTTTCACTCTGCTTTCTCCTATAATTGATAGATGTATTTGGAACTCTAAATCCAACAAGGTTTGTGCTAGCTTCTTGAAACTTGACACAATAAAGTAGTTTCACGTTCTATCTCTATGTTTTGTTTCCTCTTGATGTAGCCATAAGCAGTGACTGGCGAGAAACACTTTCATGGAAAGGGGTTGCCAAGCTTCCAAAAATTACGAATCTCCAGAAATCTCAGCAAATATTTTTTCACCGAAACTGGATGATACTTTCAGGTAATGATCAGTACACTAAGGCGACTTGGTTCCCCAAATTTCATTCTTCTATGTTGAAGCGTTCATTTCCAGTGACAGTTTGAATTTTTAGGTTTCACTCTGTTTTCTCCTATATTGATAGATGTATTTGGAACTCTAAATCCAACACGGTTTGTGCTAGCTTCTTGAAACTTGACACAATAAAGTAGTTGCAAGTTCTATCTCTATATTTTGTTTCCTCTTGATGTAGCCCTAAGCAGTGACTGGCGAGAAACACTTTCATGGAAAGGGGTTGCCAAGCTTCCAGAAATTACGAATCTCCAGAAATCTCAGCAAATATTTTTTCACCCAAACTGGATGATACTTTCAGGTAATGATCAGTACACTAAGGAGACTTGGTTCCCCAAATTTCGTTCTTCTATGTTGAAGCGTTCATTTCCAGTAACAGTTTGAATTTTTAGGTTTCACTCTGTTTTCTCCTATATTGATAGATGTATTTGGAACTCTAAATCCAACACGGTTTGAGCTAGCTTCTTGAAACTTGACACAATAAAGTAGTTTCAAGTTCTATCTCTATGTTTTGTTTCCTCTTGATGTAGCCATAAGCAGTGACTGGCGAGAAACACTTTCATGGAAAGGTGTTGCCAAGCTTCCAAAAATTACGAATCTCCAGAAATCTCAGCAAATATGTTTTAACCGAAACTGGATGATACTTTCAGGTAATGATCAGTAAACTAAGGCGACTTGGTTCCACAAATTTCGTTCTTCTATGTTGAAGTGTTCATTTCCAGTAAAAGTTTGAATTTTTAGGTTTCACTCTGTTGTCTTCTATATTGATAGATGTATTTGGAACTCTAAATCCAACACGGTTTGTGCTAGCTTCTTGAAACTTGACACAATAAAGGAGTTTCACGTTCTATCTCTATGTTTTGTTTCCTCTTGCTGTAGCCCTAAGCAGTGACTGGTGAGAAACACTTTCATGGAAAGGTGTTGCCAAGCTTCCAAAAATTACGAATCTCCAGAAATCTCAGCAAATATTTTTTCACCCAAACTGGATGATACTTTCAGGTAATGATCAGTACACTAAGGTGACTTGCTTCCCCAAATTTCGTTCTTCTATGTTGAATCGTTCATTTCCAGTAACAGTTTGAATTTTTAGGTTTCACTCTGTTTTCTCCTATATTGATAGATGTATTTGGAACTCTAAATCCAACATGGTTTGTGCTAGCTTCTTGAAATTTGACACAATAAAGTAGTTTCACGTTCTATCTCTATGTTTTGTTTCCTCTTGATGTAGCCCTAAGCAGTGACTGGCGAGAAACACTTTCATGGAAAGGGGTTGCCAAGCTTCCAAAAATTACGAATCTCCAGAAATCTCAGCAAATATTTTTTCACCCAAACTGGATGATACTTTCAGGTAATGATCAGTACACGAAGGCGACTTGGTTCCCCAAATTTCGTTCTTCTATGTTGAAGCGTTCATTTCCAGTAACAGTTTGAATTTTAAGTTTCACTCTGTTTTCTCCTATATTGATAGATGTATTTGGAACTCTAAATCCAACACGGTTTGTGCTAGCTTCTTGAAACTTGACACAATAAAGTAGTTTCACGTTCTATCTCTATGTTTTGTTTCCTCTTGATGTATCCCTAAGCAGTGACTGGCGAGAAACACTTTCATGGAAAGGGTTGCCAAGCTTCCAAAAATTACGAATCTCCAGAAATCTCAGCAAATATTTTTTCACCGAAACTGGATCATACTTTCAGGTAATGATCAGTACACTAAAGCGACTTGGTTCCCCAAATTTCGTTCTTCTATGTTGAAGCATTCATTTCCAGTAACAGTTTGAATTTTTAGGTTTCACTCTGTTTTCTCCTATATTGATAGGTGTATTTGGAACTCTAAATCCAACACGGTTTGTGCTAGCTTCTTGAAACTTGACACAATAAAGTAGTTTCACGTTCTATCTCTATGTTTTGTTTCCTCTTGATGTAGCCCTAAGCAGTGACTGGCGAGAAACACTTTCATGGAAAGGGGTTGCCAAGCTTCCCAAAATTAGGAATCTCCAGAAATCTCAGCAAATATTTTTTCACCCAAACTGGATGATACTTTCAGGTAATGATCAGTACACTAAGGCGACTTGGTTCCCCAAATTTCGTTCTTCCATGTTGAAGCGTTCATTTCCAGTAACAGTTTGAATTTTTAGGTTTCACTCTGTTTTCTCCTATATTGATAGATGTATTTGGAACTCTAAATCCAACACGGTTTGTGCTAGCTTCTTGAAACTTGACACAATAAAGTAGTTTCACGTTCTATCTCTATGTTTTGTTTCCTCTTGATGTAGCCATAAGCAGTGACTGGCGAGAAACACTTTCATGGAAAGGGGTTGCCAAGCTTCCAAAAATTACGAATCTCCAGAAATCTCAGCAAATATTTTTTCACCGAAACTGGATGGTACTTTCAGGTAATGATCAGTACACTAAGGCGACTTGGTTCCCCAAATTTCGTTCTTCTATGTTGAAGCGTTCATTTCCAGTAACAGTTTGAATTTTTAGGTTTCACTCTGTTTTCTCCTATATTGATAGATGTATTTGGAACTCTAAATCCAACACGGTTTGTGCTAGCTTCTTGAAACTTGACACAATAAAGTAGTTTCAAGTTCTATCTCTATGTTTTGTTTCCTCTTGATGTAGCCCTAAGCAGTGACTGGCGAGAAACACTTTCATGGAAAGGGGTTGCCAAGCTACCAGAAATTACGAATCTCCAGAAATCTCAGCAAATATTTTTTCACCCAAACTGGATGATACTTTCAGGTAATGATCAGTACACTAAGGCGACTTGGTTCCCCAAATTTCGTTCTTCTATGTTGAAGCATTCATTTCCAGTAACAGTTTGAATTTTTAGGTTTCACTCTGTTTTCTCCTATATTGATAGGTGTATTTGGAACTCTAAATCCAACACGGTTTGTGCTAGCTTCTTGAAACTTGACACAATAAAGTAGTTTCAAGTTCTATCTCTATGTTTTGTTTCCTCTTGATGTAGCCCTAAGCAGTGACTGGCGAGAAACACTTTCATGGAAAGGGGTTGCCAAGCTTCCAAAAATTACGAATCTCCAGAAATCTCAGCAAATATTTTTTCACCCAAACTGGATGATACTTTCAGGTAATGATCAGTACACTAAGGCGACTTGGTTCCCCAAATTTCGTTATTCTATGTTGAAGCATTCATTTCCAGTAACAGTTTGAATTTTTAGGTTTCACTCTGTTTTCTCCAATATTGATAGATGTATTTGGAACTCTAAATCCAACACGGTTTGTGCTAGCTTCTTGAAACTTGACACAATAAAGTAGTTTCAAGTTCTATCTCTATGTTTTGTTTCCTCTTGATGTAGCCCTAAGCAATGACTGGCGAGAATCACTTTCATGGAAAGGGGTTGCCAAGCTTCCAGAAATTACGAATCTCCAGAAATCTCAGCAAATATTTTTTCACCCAAACTGGATGATACTTTCAGGTAATGATCAGTACACTAAAGCGACTTGGTTCCCCAAATTTCTTTCTTCTATGTTGAAGCATTTATTTCCAGTAACAGTTTGAATTTTTAGGTTTCACTCTGTTTTCTCCTATATTGATAGGTGTATTTGGAACTCTGAATCCAACACGGTTTGTGCTAGCTTCTTGAAACTTGACACAATAAAGTAGTTTCAAGTTCTATCTCTATGTTTTGTTTCCTCTTGATGTAGCCCTAAGCAGTGACTGGCGAGAAACACTTTCATGGAAAGGGGTTGCCAAGCTTCCAAAAATTACGAATCTCCAGAAATCTCAGCAAATATTTTTTCACCCAAACTGGATGATACTTTCAGGTAATGATCAGTACACTAAGGCGACTTGGTTCCCCAAATTTCGTTCTTCTATGTTGAAGCGTTCAATTCCAGTAACAGTTTGAATTTTTAGGTTTCACTCTGTTTTCTCCTATATTGATAGATGTATTTGGAACTCTAAATCCAACACGGTTTGAGCTAGCTTCTTGAAACTTGACACAATAAAGTAGTTTCAAGTTCTATCTCTATGTTTTGTTTCCTCTTGATGTAGCCCTAAGCAGTGACTGGCAAGAATCACTTTCATGGAAAGGGGTTGCCAAGCTTCCAGAAATTACGAATCTCCAGAAATCTCAGCAAATATTTTTTCAACCAAACTGGATGATACTTTCAGGTAATGATCAGTACACTAAGGCGACTTGGTTCCCCAAATTTCGTTCTTCTATGTTGAAGCGTTCATTTCCAGTAACCTTTTGAATTTTTAGGTTTCACCCTGTTTTCTCCTATATTGATACATGTATTGGGAACTCTAAATCCAACACGGTTTGTGCGAGCTTCTTGAAACTTCACACAATAAAGTAGTTTCACGTTCTATCTCTATGTTTTGTTTCCTCTTGATGTAGCCCTAAGCAGTGACTGGCGAGAAACACTTTCATGGAAAGGGGTTGCCAAGCTTCCAAAAATTACGAATCTCCAGAAATCTCAGCAAATATTTTTTCACCCAAACTGGATGATACTTTCAGGTAATGATCAGTACACTAAGGCGACTTGGTTCCCCAAGTTTCGTTCTTCTATGTTGAAGCGTTCATTTCCAGTAACATTTTGAATTTTTAGGTTTCACTCTGTTGTCTTCTATATTGATAGATGTATTTGGAACTCTAAATCCAACACGGTTTGTGCTAGCTTCTTGAAACATGACACAATAAAGGAGTTTCACGTTCTATCTCTATTTTTTGTTTCCTCTTGATGTAGCCATAAGCAGTGACTGGCGAGAAACACTTTCATGGAAAGATGTTGCCAAGCTTCCAAAAATTACGAATCTCCAGAAATCTCAGCAAATATTTTTTAACCGAAACTGGATGATACTTTCAGGTAATGATCAGTACACTAAGGTGACATGCTTCCCCAAATTTCGTTCTTCTATGTTGAATCGTTCATTTCCAGTAACAGTTTGAATTTTTAGGTTTCACTCTGTTTTCTACTATATTGATAGGTGTATTTGGAACTCTAAATCCAACACGGTTTGTGCTAGCTTCTTGAAACTTGACACAATAAAGTAGTTTCACGTTCTATCTCTATGTTTTGTTTCCTCTTGATGTAGCCCTAAGCAGTGACTGGCGAGATACACTTTCATGGAAAGGGGTTGCCAAGCTTCCCAAAATTACGAATCTCCAGAAATCTCAGCAAATATTTTTTCAACCAAACTGGATTATACTTTCAGGTAATGATCAGTACACTAAGGCGACTTGGTTCCCCAAATTTCGTTCTTCTATGTTGAAGCGTTCATTTCCAGTAACAGTTTGAATTTTTAGGTTTCACTGTGTTTTCTCCTATATTGATAGATGTATTTGGAACTCTAAATCCAACAAGGTTTGTGCTAGCTTCTTGAAACTTGACACAATACAGTAGTTTCAAGTTCTATCTCTATGTTTTGTTTCCTCTTGATGTAGCCCTAGGCAGTGACTGGCGAGAAACACTTTCATGGAAAGGGGTTGCCAAGCTTCCAAAAAATACGAATCTCCAGAAATCTCAGCAAATATTTTTTCACCCAAACTGGATGATACTTTCAGGTAATGATCAGTACACTAAGGCGACTTGGTTCCCCAAATTTCGTTATTCTATGTTGAAGCATTCATTTCCAGTAACAGTTTGAATTTTTAGGTTTCACTCTGTTTTCTCCAATATTGATAGATGTATTTGGAACTCTAAATCCAACACGGTTTGTGCTAGCTTCTTGAAACTTGACACAATAAAGTAGTTTCAAGTTCTATCTCTATGTTTTGTTTCCTCTTGATGTAGCCCTAAGCAATGACTGGCGAGAATCACTTTCATGGAAAGGGGTTGCCAAGCTTCCAGAAATTACGAATCTCCAGAAATCTCAGCAAATATTTTTTCACCCAAACTGGATGATACTTTCAGGTAATGATCAGTACACTAAAGCGACTTGGTTCCCCAAATTTCGTTCTTCTATGTTGAAGCATTCATTTCCAGTAACAGTTTGAATTTTTAGGTTTCACTCTGTTTTCTCCTATATTGATAGGTGTATTTGGAACTCTGAATCCAACACGGTTTGTGCTAGCTTCTTGAAACTTGACACAATAAAGTAGTTTCAAGTTCTATCTCTATGTTTTGTTTCCTCTTGATGTAGCCCTAAGCAGTGACTGGCGAGAAACACATTCATGGAAAGGGGTTGCCAAGCTTCCCAAAATTACGAATCTCCAGAAATCTCAGCAAATATTTTTTCACCCAAACTGGATGATACTTTCAGGTAATGATCAGTACACTAAGGCGACTTGGTTCCCCAAATTTCGTTCTTCTATGTTGAAGCGTTCATTTCCAGTAACAGTTTGAATTTTTAGGTTTCACTGTGTTTTCTCCTATATTGATAGATGTATTTGGAACTCTAAATCCAACAAGGTTTGTGCTAGCTTCTTGAAACTTGACACAATACAGTAGTTTCAAGTTCTATCTCTATGTTTTGTTTCCTCTTGATGTAGCCCTAGGCAGTGACTGGCGAGAAACACTTTCATGGAAAGGGGTTGCCAAGCTTCCAAAAAATACGAATCTCCAGAAATCTCAGCAAATATTTTTTCACCCAAACTGGATGATACTTTCAGGTAATGATCAGTACACTAAGGCGACTTGGTTCCCCAAATTTCGTTATTCTATGTTGAAGCATTCATTTCCAGTAACAGTTTGAATTTTTAGGTTTCACTCTGTTTTCTCCAATATTGATAGATGTATTTGGAACTCTAAATCCAACACGGTTTGTGCTAGCTTCTTGAAACTTGACACAATAAAGTAGTTTCAAGTTCTATCTCTATGTTTTGTTTCCTCTTGATGTAGCCCTAAGCAATGACTGGCGAGAATCACTTTCATGGAAAGGGGTTGCCAACTTCCAGAAATTACGAATCTCCAGAAATCTCAGCAAATATTTTTTCACCCAAACTGGATGATACTTTCAGGTAATGATCAGTACACTAAAGCGACTTGGTTCCCCAAATTTCGTTCTTCTATGTTGAAGCATTCATTTCCAGTAACAGTTTGAATTTTTAGGTTTCACTCTGTTTTCTCCTATATTGATAGGTGTATTTGGAACTCTGAATCCAACACGGTTTGTGCTAGCTTCTTGAAACTTGACACAATAAAGTAGTTTCAAGTTCTATCTCTATGTTTTGTTTCCTCTTGATGTAGCCCTAAGCAGTGACTGGCGAGAAACACATTCATGGAAAGGGGTTGCCAAGCTTCCCAAAATTACGAATCTCCAGAAATCTCAGCAAATATTTTTTCACCCAAACTGGATGATACTTTCAGGTAATGATCAGTACACTAAGGCGACTTGGTTCCCCAAATTTCGTTCTTCTATGTTGAAGCGTTCATTTCCAGTAACAGTTTGAATTTTTAGGTTTCACTCTGTTTTCTCCTATATTGATAGATGTATTTGGAACTCTAAATCCAACACGGTTTGAGCTAGCTTCTTGAAACTTGACACAATAAAGTAGTTTCAAGTTCTATCTCTATGTTTTGTTTCCTCTTGATGTAGCCCTAAGCAGTGACTGGCAAGAATCACTTTCATGGAAAGGGGTTGCCAAGCTTCCAGAAATTACGAATCTCCAGAAATCTCAGCAAATATTTTTTCACCCAAACTGGATGATACTTTCAGGTAATGATCAGTACACTAAGGCGACTTGGTTCCCCAAATTTCGTTCTTCTATGTTGAAGCGTTCATTTCCAGTAACCTTTTGAATTTTTAGGTTTCACCCTGTTTTCTCCTATATTGATACATGTATTGGGAACTCTAAATCCAACACGGTTTGTGCGAGCTTCTTGAAACTTCACACAATAAAGTAGTTTCACGTTCTATCTCTATGTTTTGTTTCCTCTTGATGTAGCCCTAAGCAGTGACTGGCGAGAAACACTTTCATGGAAAGGGGTTGCCAAGCTTCCAAAAATTACGAATCTCCAGAAATCTCAGCAAATATTTTTTCACCCAAACTGGATGATACTTTCAGGTAATGATCAGTACACTAAGGTGACATGCTTCCCCAAATTTCGTTCTTCTATGTTGAATCGTTCATTTCCAGTAACAGTTTGAATTTTTAGGTTTCACTCTGTTTTCTACTATATTGATAGGTGTATTTGGAACTCTAAATCCAACACGGTTTGTGCTAGCTTCTTGAAACTTGACACAATACATTAGTTTCAAGTTCTATCTCTATGTTTTGTTTCCTCTTGATGTAGCCCTTAGCAGTGACTGGCGAGAAACACTTTCATGGAAAGGGGTTGCCAAGCTTCCCAAAATTACGAATCTCCAGAAATCTCAGCAAATATTTTTTCACCCAAACTGGATGATACTTTCAGGTAATGATCAGTACACTAAGGCGACTTGGTTCCCCAAATTTCGTTCTTCTATGTTGAAGCGTTCATTTCCAGTAACAGTTTGAATTTTTAGGTTTCACTCTGTTTTCTCCTATATTGATAGATGTATTTGGAACTCTAAATCCAAAAAGGTTTGTGCTAGCTTCTTGAAACTTGACACAATAAAGTAGTTTCACGTTCTGTCTCTACGTTTTGTTTCCTCTTGATGTAGCCATAAGCAGTGACTGGCGAGAAACACTTTCATGGAAAGGGGTTGCCAAGCTTCCAAAAATTACGAATCTCCAGAAATCTCAGCAAATATTTTTTCAACGAAATTGGATGATACTTTCAGGTAATGATCAGTACACTAAGGCAACTTGGTTCCCCAAATTTCGTTCTTCTATGTTGAAGCGTTCATTTCCAGTAACAGTTTGAATTTTTAGGTTTCACTCTGTTTTCTCCTATATTGACAGATGTATTTGGAACTCTAAATCCAACACGGTTTGTGCTAGCTTCTTGAAACTTGACAGAATAAAGGAGTTTCACATTCTATCTCTATGTTTTGTTTCCTCTTGATGTAGCCCTAAGCAGTGACTGGCGAGAAACACTTTCATGGAAAGGTGTTGCAAAGCTTCCAAAAATTACGAACCTCCAAAAATCTCAGCAAATATTTTTTCACCCAAACTGGATGATACTTTCAGGTAATGATCAGGACACTAACGCAACTTGGTTCCCCAAATTTCGTTCTTCTATGTTGAAGCGTTCATTTGCAGTAACATTTTGAATTTTTAGGTTTCACTCTGTTTTCTCCTATATTTATAGGTGTATTTGGAACTCTAAATCCAACACGGTTTGTGCTAGCTTCTTGAAACTTGACACAGTAAAGTAGTTTCACGTTCTATCTCTATGTTTTGTTTCCTCTTGATGTATCCCTAAGCAGTGACTGGCGAGAAACACTTTAATGGAAAGGGGTTGCCAAGCTTCAAAAAATTACGAATCTCTCGAAATCTCAGCAAATATTTTTTCACCCAAACTGGATGATACTTTCAGGTAATGATCAGTACACTAAGGCGACTTGGTTCCCCAAATTTCGTTCTTCTATGTTGAAGCATTCATTTCCAGTAACAGTTTGAATTTTTAGGTTTCACTCTGTTTTCTCCTATATTGATACATGTATTGGGAACTCTAAATCCAACACGGTTTGTGCTAGCTTCTTGAAAGTTGACACAATAAAGTAGTTTCAAGTTCTATCTCTATGTTTTGTTTCCTCTTGATGTAGCCCTAAGCAGTGACTGGCGAGAAACACTTTCATGGAAAGGGGTTGCCAAGCTTCCAAAAATTACGAATCTCCAGAAATCTCAGCAAATATTTTTTCACCCAAACTGGATGGTACTTTCAGGTAATGATCAGTACACTAAGGCGACTTGGTTACCCAAGTTTCGTTCTTCTATGTTGAAGCGTTGATTTCCAGTAACGTTTTGAATTTTTAGGTTTCACTCTATTTCTCCTATACTGATAGATGTACTTGGAACTCTAAATCCAACACGGTTTTTGCTAGCTTCTTGAAACTTGACACAATAAAGTAGTTTCACATTCTATCTCTATGTTTTGTTTCCTCTTGATGTAGCCCTAAGCAGTGACTGGCGAGAAACACTTTCATGGAAAGGTGTTGCCAAGCTTCCAAAAATTACGAATCTCCAGAAATCTCAGCAAATATTTTTTCACCCAAACTAGATGATACTTTCAGGTAATGATCAGTACACTAAGGCGACTTGGTTCCCCAAATTTCGTTCTTCTATGTTGAAGCGTTCATTTGCAGTAACAGTTTGAATTTTTAGGTTTCACTCTGTTTTCTCCTATATTGATAGGTGTATTTGGAACTCTAAATCCAACACGGTTTGTGCTAGCTTCTTGAAACTTGACACAATAAAGTAGTTTCACGTTCTATCTCTATGTTTTGTTTCCTCTTGATGTAGCCCTAAGCAGTGACTGGCGAGAAACACTTTCATGGAAAGGTGTTGCCAAGCTTCCAAAAATTACGAATCTCAAGAAATCTCAGCAAATATTTTTTCACCCAAACTGGATGATACTTTCAGGTAATGATCAGTACACTAAGGCGACTTGGTTCCCCAAATTTCGTTCTTCTATGTTGAAGCGTTCATTTCCAGTAACAGTTTGAATTTTTAGGTTTCACTCTGTTTTCTCCTATATTGATACATGTATTTGGAACTCTAAATCCAACACGGTTTGTGCTAGCTTCTTGAAACTTGACACAACAAAGTAGTTTCACGTTCTGTCTCTGTGTTTGTTTCCTCTTGATTTAGCCCTAAGCAGTGACTGGCGAGAAACACTTTCATGGAAAGGGGTTGCCAAGCTTCGAAAAATTACGAATCTCCAAAATCTCAGCAAATATTTTTTCACCCAAACTGGATGATACTTTCAGGTAATGATCAGGACACTAAGGCGACTTGGTCCCCCAAATTTCATTCTTCTATGTTGAAGCGTTCATTTCCAGTAACAGTTTGAATTTTTAGGTTTCACTCTGTTTTCTCCTATATTGATAGATGTATTTGGAACTCTAAATCCAACACGGTTTGTGCTAGCTTCTTGAAACTTGACACAATAAAGTAGTTTCACGTTCTATCTCTATGTTTTGTTTCTTCTTGATGTAGCCCTAAGCAGTGACTGGCGAGAAACACTTTCATGGAAAGGTGTTGCCAAGCTTCCAAAAATTACGAATCTCCAAAATCTCAGCAAATATTTTTTCAGCCAAACTGGATGATACTTTCAGGTAATGATCAGTACACTAAGGCAACTTGGTTCGTCAAATTTCGTTCTTCTATGTTGAAGCGTTCATTTCCAGTAACCTTTTGAATTTTTAGGTTTCACCCTGTTTTCTCCTATATTGATACATGTATTGGGAACTCTAAATCCAACACGGTTTGTGCGAGCTTCTTGAAACTTCACACAATAAAGTAGTTTCACGTTCTATCTCTATGTTTTGTTTCCTCTTGATGTAGCCCTAAGCAGTGACTGGCGAGAAACACTTTCATGGAAAGGGGTTGCCAAGCTTCCAAAAATTACGAATCTCCAGAAATCTCAGCAAATATTTTTTCACCCAAACTGGATGATACTTTCAGGTAATGATCAGTACACTAAGGCGACTTGGTTCCCCAAGTTTCGTTCTTCTATGTTGAAGCGTTCATTTCCAGTAACATTTTGAATTTTTAGGTTTCACTCTGTTGTCTTCTATATTGATAGATGTATTTGGAACTCTAAATCCAACACGGTTTGTGCTAGCTTCTTGAAACATGACACAATAAAGGAGTTTCACGTTCTATCTCTATTTTTTGTTTCCTCTTGATGTAGCCATAAGCAGTGACTGGCGAGAAACACTTTCATGGAAAGATGTTGCCAAGCTTCCAAAAATTACGAATCTCCAGAAATCTCAGCAAATATTTTTTAACCGAAACTGGATGATACTTTCAGGTAATGATCAGTACACTAAGGTGACATGCTTCCCCAAATTTCGTTCTTCTATGTTGAATCGTTCATTTCCAGTAACAGTTTGAATTTTTAGGTTTCACTCTGTTTTCTACTATATTGATAGGTGTATTTGGAACTCTAAATCCAACACGGTTTGTGCTAGCTTCTTGAAACTTGACACAATAAAGTAGTTTCACGTTCTATCTCTATGTTTTGTTTCCTCTTGATGTAGCCCTAAGTAGTGACTGGCGAGATACACTTTCATGGAAAGGGGTTGCCAAGCTTCCCAAAATTACGAATCTCCAGAAATCTCAGCAAATATTTTTTCAACCAAACTGGATTATACTTTCAGGTAATGATCAGTACACTAAGGCGACTTGGTTCCCCAAATTTCGTTCTTCTATGTTGAAGCGTTCATTTCCAGTAACAGTTTGAATTTTTAGGTTTCACTGTGTTTTCTCCTATATTGATAGATGTATTTGGAACTCTAAATCCAACAAGGTTTGTGCTAGCTTCTTGAAACTTGACACAATACAGTAGTTTCAAGTTCTATCTCTATGTTTTGTTTCCTCTTGATGTAGCCCTAGGCAGTGACTGGCGAGAAACACTTTCATGGAAAGGGGTTGCCAAGCTTCCAAAAAATACGAATCTCCAGAAATCTCAGCAAATATTTTTTCACCCAAACTGGATGATACTTTCAGGTAATGATCAGTACACTAAGGCGACTTGGTTCCCCAAATTTCGTTCTTCTATGTTGAAGCATTCATTTCCAGTAACAGTTTGAATTTTTAGGTTTCACTCTGTTTTCTCCAATATTGATAGATGTATTTGGAACTCTAAATCCAACACGGTTTGTGCTAGCTTCTTGAAACTTGACACAATAAAGTAGTTTCAAGTTCTATCTCTATGTTTTGTTTCCTCTTGATGTAGCCCTAAGCAATGACTGGCGAGAATCACTTTCATGGAAAGGGGTTGCCAAGCTTCCAGAAATTACGAATCTCCAGAAATCTCAGCAAATATTTTTTCACCCAAACTGGATGATACTTTCAGGTAATGATCAGTACACTAAAGCGACTTGGTTCCCCAAATTTCGTTCTTCTATGTTGAAGCATTCATTTCCAGTAACAGTTTGAATTTTTAGGTTTCACTCTGTTTTCTCCTATATTGATAGGTGTATTTGGAACTCTGAATCCAACACGGTTTGTGCTAGCTTCTTGAAACTTGACACAATAAAGTAGTTTCAAGTTCTATCTCTATGTTTTGTTTCCTCTTGATGTAGCCCTAAGCAGTGACTGGCGAGAAACACATTCATGGAAAGGGGTTGCCAAGCTTCCAAAAATTACGAATCTCCAGAAATCTCAGCAAATATTTTTTCACCCAAACTGGATGATACTTTCAGGTAATGATCAGTACACTAAGGCGACTTGGTTCCCCAAATTTCGTTCTTCTATGTTGAAGCGTTCATTTCCAGTAACAGTTTGAATTTTTAGGTTTCACTCTGTTTTCTCCTATATTGATAGATGTATTTGGAACTCTAAATCCAACACGGTCTGAGCTAGCTTCTTGAAACTTGACACAATAAAGTAGTTTCAAGTTCTATCTCTATGTTTTGTTTCCTCTTGATGTAGCCCTAAGCAGTGACTGGCAAGAATCACTTTCATGGAAAGGGGTTGCCAAGCTTCCAGAAATTACGAATCTCCAGAAATCTCAGCAAATATTTTTTCAACCAAACTGGATGATACTTTCAGGTAATGATCAGTACACTAAGGCGACTTGGTTCCCCAAATTTCGTTCTTCTATGTTGAAGCGTTCATTTCCAGTAACCTTTTGAATTTTTAGGTTTCACCCTGTTTTCTCCTATATTGATACATGTATTGGGAACTCTAAATCCAACACGGTTTGTGCGAGCTTCTTGAAACTTCACACAATAAAGTAGTTTCACGTTCTATCTCTATGTTTTGTTTCCTCTTGATGTAGCCCTAAGCAGTGACTGGCGAGAAACACTTTCATGGAAAGGGGTTGCCAAGCTTCCAAAAATTACGAATCTCCAGAAATCTCAGCAAATATTTTTTCACCCAAACTGGATGATACTTTCAGGTAATGATCAGTACACTAAGGCGACTTGGTTCCCCAAGTTTCGTTCTTCTATGTTGAAGCGTTCATTTCCAGTAACATTTTGAATTTTTAGGTTTCACTCTGTTGTCTTCTATATTGATAGATGTATTTGGAACTCTAAATCCAACACGGTTTGTGCTAGCTTCTTGAAACATGACACAATAAAGGAGTTTCACGTTCTATCTCTATTTTTTGTTTCCTCTTGATGTAGCCATAAGCAGTGACTGGCGAGAAACACTTTCATGGAAAGATGTTGCCAAGCTTCCAAAAATTACGAATCTCCAGAAATCTCAGCAAATATTTTTTAACCGAAACTGGATGATACTTTCAGGTAATGATCAGTACACTAAGGTGACATGCTTCCCCAAATTTCGTTCTTCTATGTTGAATCGTTCATTTCCAGTAACAGTTTGAATTTTTAGGTTTCACTCTGTTTTCTACTATATTGATAGGTGTATTTGGAACTCTAAATCCAACACGGTTTGTGCTAGCTTCTTGAAACTTGACACAATAAAGTAGTTTCACGTTCTATCTCTATGTTTTGTTTCCTCTTGATGTAGCCCTAAGCAGTGACTGGCGAGAAACACTTTCATGGAAAGGGGTTGCCAAGCTTCCCAAAATTACGAATCTCCAGAAATCTCAGCAAATATTTTTTCAACCAAACTGGATTATACTTTCAGGTAATGATCAGTACACTAAGGCGACTTGGTTCCCCAAATTTCGTTCTTCTATGTTGAAGCGTTCATTTCCAGTAACAGTTTGAATTTTTAGGTTTCACTGTGTTTTCTCCTATATTGATAGATGTATTTGGAACTCTAAATCCAACAAGGTTTGTGCTAGCTTCTTGAAACTTGACACAATACAGTAGTTTCAAGTTCTATCTCTATGTTTTGTTTCCTCTTGATGTAGCCCTAGGCAGTGACTGGCGAGAAACACTTTCATGGAAAGGGGTTGCCAAGCTTCCAAAAAATACGAATCTCCAGAAATCTCAGCAAATATTTTTTCACTGAAACTGGATGATACTTTCAGGTAATGATCAGTACACTAAAGCGACTGGGTTCCCCAAATTTCGTTCTTCTATGATGAAGCATTCATTTCCAGTAACAGTTTGAATTTTTAGGTTTCACTCTGTTTTCTCCTATATTGATAGGTGTATTTGGAACTCTAAATCCAACACGGTTTGTGCTAGCTTCTTGAAACTTGACACAATACAGTAGTTTCAGGTTCTATCTCTATGTTTTGTTTCCTCTTGATGTAGCCCTTAGCAGTGACTGGCGAGAAACACTTTCATGGAAAGGGGTTGCCAAGCTTCCCAAAATTACGAATCTCCAGAAATCTCAGCAAATATTTTTTCACCCAAACTGGATGATACTTTCAGGTAATGATCAGTACACTAAGGCGACTTGGTTCCCCAAATTTCGTTCTTCTATGTTGAAGCGTTCATTTCCAGTAACAGTTTGAATTTTTAGGTTTCACTCTGTTTTCTCCTATATTGATAGATGTATTTGGAACTCTAAATCCAAAAAGGTTTGTGCTAGCTTCTTGAAACTTGACACAATAAAGTAGTTTCACGTTCTGTCTCTATGTTTTGTTTCCTCTTGATGTAGCCATAAGCAGTGACTGGCGAGAAACACTTTCATGGAAAGGGGTTGCCAAGCTTCCAAAAATTACGAATCTCCAGAAATCTCAGCAAATATTTTTTCACCGAAATTGGATGATACTTTCAGGTAATGATCAGTACACTAAGGCAACTTGGTTCCCCAAATTTCGTTCTTCTATGTTGAAGCGTTCATTTCCAGTAACAGTTTGAATTTTTAGGTTTCACTCTGTTTTCTCCTATATTGACAGATGTATTTGGAACTCTAAATCCAACACGGTTTGTGCTAGCTTCTTGAAACTTGACAGAATAAAGGAGTTTCACATTCTATCTCTATGTTTTGTTTCCTCTTGATGTAGCCCTAAGCAGTGACTGGCGAGAAACACTTTCATGGAAAGGTGTTGCAAAGCTTCCAAAAATTACGAACCTCCAAAAATCTCAGCAAATATTTTTTCACCCAAACTGGATGATACTTTCAGGTAATGATCAGGACACTAACGCGACTTGGTTCCCCAAATTTCGTTCTTCTATGTTGAAGCGTTCATTTGCAGTAACATTTTGAATTTTTAGGTTTCACTCTGTTTTCTCCTATATTTATAGGTGTATTTGGAACTCTAAATCCAACACGGTTTGTGCTAGCTTCTTGAAACTTGACACAGTAAAGTAGTTTCACGTTCTATCTCTATGTTTTGTTTCCTCTTGATGTATCCCTAAGCAGTGACTGGCGAGAAACACTTTAATGGAAAGGGGTTGCCAAGCTTCAAAAAATTACGAATCTCTCGAAATCTCAGCAAATATTTTTTCACCCAAACTGGATGATACTTTCAGGTAATGATCAGTACACTAAGGCGACTTGGTTCCCCAAATTTCGTTCTTCTATGTTGAAGCATTCATTTCCAGTAACAGTTTGAATTTTTAGGTTTCACTCTGTTTTCTCCTATATTGATACATGTATTGGGAACTCTAAATCCAACACGGTTTGTGCTAGCTTCTTGAAAGTTGACACAATAAAGTAGTTTCAAGTTCTATCTCTATGTTTTGTTTCCTCTTGATGTAGCCCTAAGCAGTGACTGGCGAGAAACACTTTCATGGAAAGGGGTTGCCAAGCTTCCAAAAATTACGAATCTCCAGAAATCTCAGCAAATATTTTTTCACCCAAACTGGATGGTACTTTCAGGTAATGATCAGTACACTAAGGCGACTTGGTTACCCAAGTTTCGTTCTTCTATGTTGAAGCGTTGATTTCCAGTAACGTTTTGAATTTTTAGGTTTCACTCTATTTCTCCTATACTGATAGATGTACTTGGAACTCTAAATCCAACACGGTTTTTGCTAGCTTCTTGAAACTTGACACAATAAAGTAGTTTCACATTCTATCTCTATGTTTTGTTTCCTCTTGATGTAGCCCTAAGCAGTGACTGGCGAGAAACACTTTCATGGAAAGGTGTTGCCAAGCTTCCAAAAATTACGAATCTCCAGAAATCTCAGCAAATATTTTTTCACCCAAACTAGATGATACTTTCAGGTAATGATCAGTACACTAAGGCGACTTGGTTCCCCAAATTTCGTTCTTCTATGTTGAAGCGTTCATTTGCAGTAACAGTTTGAATTTTTAGGTTTCACTCTGTTTTCTCCTATATTGATAGGTGTATTTGGAACTCTAAATCCAACACGGTTTGTGCTAGCTTCTTGAAACTTGACACAATAAAGTAGTTTCACGTTCTATCTCTATGTTTTGTTTCCTCTTGATGTAGCCCTAAGCAGTGACTGGCGAGAAACACTTTCATGGAAAGGTGTTGCCAAGCTTCCAAAAATTACGAATCTCAAGAAATCTCAGCAAATATTTTTTCACCCAAACTGGATGATACTTTCAGGTAATGATCAGTACACTAAGGCGACTTGGTTCCCCAAATTTCGTTCTTCTATGTTGAAGCGTTCATTTCCAGTAACAGTTTGAATTTTTAGGTTTCACTCTGTTTTCTCCTATATTGATACATGTATTTGGAACTCTAAATCCAACACGGTTTGTGCTAGCTTCTTGAAACTTGACACAACAAAGTAGTTTCACGTTCTGTCTCTGTGTTTGTTTCCTCTTGATTTAGCCCTAAGCAGTGACTGGCGAGAAACACTTTCATGGAAAGGGGTTGCCAAGCTTCGAAAAATTACGAATCTCCAAAATCTCAGCAAATATTTTTTCACCCAAACTGGATGATACTTTCAGGTAATGATCAGGACACTAAGGCGACTTGGTCCCCCAAATTTCATTCTTCTATGTTGAAGCGTTCATTTCCAGTAACAGTTTGAATTTTTAGGTTTCACTCTGTTTTCTCCTATATTGATAGATGTATTTGGAACTCTAAATCCAACACGGTTTGTGCTAGCTTCTTGAAACTTGACACAATAAAGTAGTTTCACGTTCTATCTCTATGTTTTGTTTCTTCTTGATGTAGCCCTAAGCAGTGACTGGCGAGAAACACTTTCATGGAAAGGTGTTGCCAAGCTTCCAAAAATTACGAATCTCCAAAATCTCAGCAAATATTTTTTCACCCAAACTGGATGATACTTTCAGGTAATGATCAGTACACTAAGGCAACTTGGTTCGCCAAATTTCGTTCTTCTATGTTGAAGCGTTCATTTCCAGTAACAGTTTGAATTTTTAGGTTTCACTCTGTTTTCTCCTATATTGATACATGTATTTGGAACTCTAAATCCAACACGGTTTGTGCTAGCTTCTTGAAACTTGACACAATAAAGTAGTTTCAAGTTCTATCTCTATGTTTTGTTTCCTCTTGATGTAGCCCTAAGCAGTGACTGGCGAGAAACACTTTCATGGAAAGGGGTTGCCAAGCTTCCAGAAACTACGAATCTCCAGAAATCTCAGCAAATATATTTTCACCCAAACTGGATGATACTTTCAGGTAATGATCAGTACACTAAGGCGACTTGGTTCCCCAAATTTCGTTCTTCTATGTTGAAGCGTTCATTTCCAGTAACAGTTTGAATTTTCAGGTTTCACTCTGTTTTCTCCTATATTGATACATGTATTGTGAACTCTAAATCCAACACGGTTTGTGCTAGCTTCTTGAAACTTGACACAGTAAAGTAGTTTCACATTCTATCTCTATGTTTTGTTTCCTCTTGATGTAGCCCTAAGCAGTGATTGGCGAGAAACACTTTCATGGAAATGGGTTGCCAAGCTTCCAAAAACTACGAATATCCAGAAATCTCAGCAAATATTTTTTTCACCCAAACTGGATGATACTTTCAGGTAATGATCAGTACACTAAGGCGACTTGGTTACCCAAGTTTTGTTCTTCTATGTTGAAGCGTTCATTTCCAGTAACAGTTTGAATTTTTAGGTTTCACTCTATTTTCTCCTATACTGATAGATGTATTTGGAACTCTAAATCCAACACGGTTTGTGCTAGCTTCTTGAAAATTGACACAATAAAGGAGTTTCACGTTCTATCTCTATGTTTGTTTCTTCTTGATGTAGCCCTAAGCAGTGACTGGCGAGAAACACTTTCATGGAAAGGGGTGGCCAAGCTTCCAAAAATTACGAATCTCCAGAAATCTCAGCAAATATTTTTTCACCAAACTGGATGATACTTTCAGGTAATGATCAGTACACTAAGGCGACTTGGTTCCCCAAATTTAGTTCTTCTATGTTGAAGCGTTCATTTCCAGTAACAGTTTGAATTTTCAGGTTTCACTCTGTTTTCTCCTATATTGATACATGTATTTGGAACTCTAAATCCAACATGGTTTGTGCTAGCTTCATGAAACTTGACACAATAAAGTTGTTTCACGTTCTGTCTCTATGTTTTGTTTCCACTTGATGTAGCCCTAAGCAGTGACTGGCGAGAAACACTTTCATGGAAAGGGGTTGCCAAGCTTCCAAAAATTACGAATCTCCAGAAATCTCAGCAAATATTTTTTCACCCAAACCGGATGATACTTTCAGGTAATGATCAGTACACTAAGGCGACTTGGTTCCCCAAATTTCGTTCTTGTATGTTGAAGCGTTCATTTCCAGTAACAGTTTGAATTTTTAGGTTTCACTTTGTTTTCTCCTATGTTGATAGATGTATTCAGAACTCTAAATCCAACACGGTTTGTGCTAGCTTCTTGAAACTTGACACAATAAAGTAGTTTCAAGTTCTATCTCTATGTTTTGTTTCCTCTTGATGTAGCCCTAAGCAGTGACTGGCGAGAAACACTTTAATGGAAAGGGGTTGCCAAGCTTCCAAAATTACGAATCTCCAGATATCTCAGCAAATATTTTTTCACCCAAACTGGATGATACTTTCAGGTAATGATCAGTACACTAAGGCGACTTGGTTCCCCAAATTTCGTTCTTCTATGTTGAAGCGTTCATTTCCAGTAACAGTTTGAATTTTTAGGTTTCACTCTGTTTTCTCCTATATTGATACATGTATTTGGAACTCTAAATCCAACAAGGTTTGTGCTAGCTTCTTGAAACTTGACACAATAAAGGAGTTTCACGTTCTGTCTCTATGTTTTGTTTCCTCTTCATGTAGCCCTAAGCAGTGACTGGCTAGAAACACTTTCATGGAAAGGGGTTGCCAAGCTTCCAAAAATTACGAATCTCCAGAAATCTCAGCAAATATTTTTTCACCCAAACTGGATGATACTTTCAGGTAATGATCAGTACACTAAGGCGACTTGGTTCCCGAAATGTCGTTCTTCTATGTTGAAGCGTTCATTTCCAGTAACAGTTTGAATTTTTAGGTTTCACTCTGTTTTCTCCTATATTGATACATTTATTTGGAACTCTAAATCCAACACGGTTTGTGCTAGCTTCTTGAAACTTGACACAGTAAAGTAATTTCTCGTTCTGTCTCTATGTTTTGTTTCCTCTTGATGTAGCCCTAAGCAGTGACTGGCGAGAAACACTTTCATGGAAAGGGTTGCCAAGCTTCCAAAAATTACGAATCTCCAGAAATCTCAGCAAATATTTTTTCACCCAAACTGGATGACACTTTCAGGTAATGATCAGTACACTAAGGCGACTTGGTTCCCCAAATGTTGTTCTTCTATGTTGAAGCATTCATTTCCAGTAACAGTTTGAATTTTTAGGTTTCACTCTGTTTTCTCCTATATTGATACATGTATTTGGAACTCTAAATAAAACATGGTTTGTGCTAGCTTCTTGAAACTTGACACAATAAAGTAGTTTCACGTTCTGTCTCTATGTTTTGTTTCCACTTGATGTAGCCCTAAGCAGTGCCTGGCGAGAAACACTTTAATGGAAAGGGGTTGCCAAGCTTCCAAAAATTACGAATCTCCAGAAATCTCAGCAAATATTTTTTCACCGAAACTGGATGATACTTTCAGGTGATGATCAGTACACTAAGGCGACTTGGTTCCCCAAATTTCGTTCTTCTATATTGAAGCGTTCATTTCCAGTAACAGTTTGAATTTTTAGGTTTCACTCTGTTTTCTCCTATATTGATAGATGTATTTGGAACTCTAAATCCAACACGGTTTGTGCTAGCTACTTGAAACTTCACACAATAAAGGAGTTTCACGTTCTATCTCTATGTTTTGTTTCCTCATGATGTAGCCCTAAGCAGTGACTGGCGAGAAACACTTTCATGGAAAGGTGTTGCAAAGCTTCCAAAAATTACGAATCTCCAGAAATCTCAGCAAATATTTTTTCACCCAAACTAGATGATACTTTCAGGTAATGATCAGTACACTAAGGCGACTTGGTTCCCCAAATTTCGTTCTTCTATGTTGAAGCGTTCATTTCCAGTAACAATTTGAATTTTTAGGTTTCACTCTGTTTTCTCCTATATTGATACATGTATTTGGAACGCTAAATCCAACACGGTTTGTGCTAGCTTCTTGAAACTTGACACAATAAAGGAGTTTCACGTTCTATCCCTATGTTTTGTTTCCTCTTGATATAGCCCTAAGCAGTGACTGGCGAGAAACACTTTCATGGAAAGGTGTTGCCAAGCTTCCAAAAATTACGAATCTCCAGAAATCTCAGCAAATATTTTTTCACCCAAACTGGATGATACTTTCAGGTAATGATCAGTAAACTAAGGCGACTTGGTTCCCCAAGTTTCGTTCTTCTACGTTGAAGCGATCGTTTCCAGTAACATTTTGAATTTTTAGGTTTCACTCTATTTTCTCCTATATTGATAGATGTATTTGGAACTCTAAATCCAACACGGTTTGTGCTAGCTTCTTGAAACTTGACACAATAAAGTAGTTTCACGTTCTATCTCTATGTTTTGTTTTTTCTTGATGTAGCCCTAAGCAGTGACTGGCGAGAAACACTTTCATGGAAAGGTGTTGCCAAGCTTCCAAAAATTACGAGTCTCCAGAAATCTCAGCTAATATTTTTTCACCCAAACTGGATGATACTTTCAGGTAATGATCAGTACACTAAGGCGACTTGGTTCCCCAAATTTCGTTCTTCTATGTTGAAGCGTTCATTTCCAGTAACAGTTTGAATTTTTAGGTTTCACTCTGTTTTCTCCTATATTGATAGATGTATTTGGAACTCTAAATCCAACACGGTTTGTGCTAGCTTCTTGAAACTTGACACAATAAAGGAGTATCACGTTCTCTCTCTATGTTTTGTTTCCTCTTGATGTAGGCCTAAGCAGTGACTGGCGAGAAACACTTTCATGGAAAGGTGTTGCAAAGTTTCCAAAAATTACGAATCTCCAGAAATCTCAGCAAATATTTTTACACCCAAACTGGATGATACTTTCAGGTAATGATCAGTACACTAAGGCGACTTGGTTCCCCAAATTTCGTACTTCTATGTTGAAGCGTTCATTTGCAGTAACAGTTTGAATTTTTAGGTTTCACTCTGTTTTCTCCTATATTGATAGATGTATTTGGAACTCTAAATCCAACACGGTTTGTGCTAGCTTCTTGAAACTTGACACAGTAAAGGAGTATCACGTTCTCTCTCTATGTTTTGTTTCCTCTTGATGTAGCCCTAAGCAGTGACTGGCGAGAAACACTTTCATGGAAAGGTGTTGCCAAGCTTCCAAAAATTACGAATCTCCAGAAATCTCAGCAAATATTTTTTCACCCAAACTGGATGATACTTTCAGGTAATGATCAGTACACTAAGGTGACTTGGTTCCCCAAATTTCGTTCTTCTATGTTGAAGCGTTCATTTCCAGTAACAGTTTGAATTTTTAGGTTTCACTCTGTTTTCTCCTATATTGATAGATGTATTTGGAACTCTAAATCCAACACGGTTTGTGCTAGCTTCTGAAACGTGACACAATAAAGTAGTTTCAAGTTCTATCTCTATGTTTTGTTTCCTCTTGATGTAGCCCTAAGCAGTGACTGGCGAGAAACACTTTCATGGAAAGGGGTTGCCAAGCTTCCAAATATTACGAATCTCCAGAAATCTCAGCAAATATTTTTTCACCGAAACTGGATGATACTTTCAGGTGATGATCAGTACACTAAGGCGACTTGGTTCCCCAAATTTCGTTCTTCTATATTGAAGCGTTCATTTCCAGTAACAGTTTGAATTTTTAGGTTTCACTCTGTTTTCTCCTATATTGATAGATGTATTTGGAACTCTAAATCCAACACGGTTTGTGCTAGCTACTTGAAACTTCACACAATAAAGGAGTTTCACGTTCTATCTCTATGTTTTGTTTCCTCTTGATGTAGCCCTAAGCAGTGACTGGCGAGAAACAGTTTCATGGAAAGGTGTTGCAAAGCTTCCAAAAATTACGAATCTCCAGAAATCTCAGCCAATATTTTTTCACCCAAACTGGATGAAACTTTCAGGTAATGATCAGGACACTAACGCGACTTGGTTCCCCAAATTTCGTTCTTCTATGTTGAAGCGTTCATTTGCAGTAACAGTTTGAATTTTTAGGTTTCACTCTGTTTTCTCCTATATTGATAGGTGTATTTGGAACTCTAAATCCAACACGGTTTGTGCTAGCTTCTTGAAACTTGACACAGTAAAGTAGTTTCACGTTCTATCTCTAAGTTTTGTTTCCTCTTGATGTATCCCTAAGCAGTGACTGGCGAGAAACACTTTCATGGAAAGGGGTTGCCAAGCTTCCAAAAATTACGAATCTCCCGAAATCTCAGCAAATATTTTTTCACCCAAACTGGATGATACTTTCAGGTAATGATCAGTACACTAAGGCGACTTGGTTCCCCAAATTTCATTCTTCTATGTTGAAGCGTTCATTTGCAGTAACAGTTTGAATTTTTAGGTTTCACTCTGTTTTCTCCTATATTGATAGGTGTATTTAGAACTCTAAATCCAACACGGTTTGTGCTAGCTTCTTGAAACTTGACACAATAAAGTAGTTTCACGTTCCATCTCTATGTTTTGTTTCCTCTTGATGTAGCCCTAAGCAGTGACTGGCGAGAAACACTTTCATGGAAAGGGGTTGCCAAGCTTCCAAAAATTACGAATCTCCAGAAATCTCAGCAAATATTTTTTCACCCAAACTGGATGATACTTTCAGGTAATGATCAGTACACTAAGGCGACTTGGTTCCCCAAATTTCATTCTTCTATGTTGAAGCGTTCATTTCCAGTAACAGTTTGAATTTTTAGGTTTCACTCTGTTTTCTCCTATATTGATAGATGTATTTGGAACTCTAAATCCAACACGGTTTGTGCTAGCTTCTTGAAACTTGACACAATAAAGGAGTTTCACGTTCTATCCCTATGTTTTGATTCCTCTTGATATAGCCCTAAGCAGTGACTGGCGAGAAACACTTTCATGGAAAGGGGTTGCCAAGCTTCCAAAAATTACGAATCTCCAGAAATCTCAGCAAATATTTTTTCACCCAAACTGGATGATACTTTCAGGTAATGATCAGCACACTAGTGCGATTCATTTCCCCAAATTTTGTACTTCTATGTTGAAGCGTTTATTTGCAGTAACAGTTTGAATTTTTAGGTTTCACTCTGTTTTCTCCTATATTGATACATGTATTTGGAACTCTAAATCCAGCACGGTTTGTGCTAGCTTCTTGAAACTTGACACAATAAAGTAGTTTCACGTTCTATCTCTATGTTTTGTTTCCTCTTGATCTAGCCCTAAGCAGTGAATGGCGAGAAACACTTTCATGGAAAGGGGTTGCCAAGCTTCCAAAAATTACGAATCTCCAGAAATCTTAGCAAATACTTTTTCACCCAAACTGGATGATACTTTCAGGTAATGATCAGTACACTAAGGCGACTTGGTTCCCCAAATTTCGTTCTTCTATGTTGAAGCGTTCATTTCCAGTAACAGTTTGAATTTTTAGGTTTCACTCTGTTTTCTCCTATATTGATACATGTATTTGGAACTCTATATCCAACACGGTTTGTGCTAGCTTCTTGAAACTTGACACAATAAAGTAGTTTCACGTTCTGTCTCTATGTTTGTTTCCTCTTGGTGTAGCCCTAAGCAGTGACTGGCGAGAAACACTTTCATGGAAAGGGGTTGCCAAGTTTCCAAAAATTACGAATCTCCTGAAATCTCAGCAAATATTTTTTCACCCAAACTGGATGATACTTTCAGGTAATGATCAGTACACTAAGGCGACTTGGTTCCCCAAATTTCGTTCTTCTATGTTGAAGCGTTCATTTCCAGAAACAGTTTGAATTTTTAGGTTTCACTCTGTTTTCTCCTATATTGATAGGTGTATTTGGAACTCTAAATCCAACACGGTTTGTGCTAGCTTCTTGAAACTTGACACAATAAAGTAGTTTCACGTTCTATCTCTATGTTTTGTTTCCTCTTGATGTAGCCCTAAGCAGTGACTGGCGAGAAACACTTTCATGGAAAGGGGTTGCCAAGCTTCCAAAAATTACGAATCTCCAGAAATCTCAGCAAATATTTTTTCACCCAAACTGGATGATACTTTCAGGTAATGATCAGTACACTAAGGCGACTTGGTTCCCCAAATTTCGTTCTTCTATGTTGAAGCGTTCATTTCCAGTAACAGTTTGAATTTTTAGGTTTCACTCTGTTTTCTCCTATATTGATAGATGTATTTGGAACTCTAAATCCAACACGGTTTGTGCTAGCTTCTGAAACTTGACACAATAAAGTAGTTTCAAGTTCTATCTCTATGTTTTGTTTCCTATTGATGTAGCCCTAAGCAGTGACTGGCGAGAAACACTTTCATGGAAAGGGGTTGCCAAGCTTCCAAATATTACGAAACTCCAGAAATCTCAGCAAATATTTTTTCACCGAAACTGGATGATACTTTCAGGTGATGATCAGTACACTAAGGCGACTTGGTTCCCCAAATTTCGTTCTTCTATATTGAAGCGTTCATTTCCAGTAACAGTTTGAATTTTTAGGTTTCACTCTGTTTTCTCCTATATTGATAGATGTATTTGGAACTCTAAATCCAACACGGTTTGTGCTAGCTACTTGAAACTTCACACAATAAAGGAGTTTCACGTTCTATCTCTATGTTTTGTTTCCTCTTGATGTAGCCCTAAGCAGTGACTGGCGAGAAACACTTTCATGGAAAGGTGTTGCAAAGCTTCCAAAAATTACGAATCTCCAGAAATCTCAGCAAATATTTTTTCACCCAAACTGGATGAAACTTTCAGGTAATGATCAGGACACTAACGCAACTTGGTTCCCCAAATTTCGTTCTTCTATGTTGAAGCGTTCATTTCCAGTAACAGTTTGAATTTTTAGGTTTCACTCTGTTTTCTCCTATATTGATAGGTGTATTTGGAACTCTAAATCCAACACGGTTTGTGCTAGCTTCTTGAAACTTGACACAGTAAAGTAGTTTCACGTTCTATCTCTATGTTTTGTTTCCTCTTGATGTATCCCTAAGCAGTGACTGGCGAGAAACACTTTCATGGAAAGGGGTTGCCAAGCTTCCAAAAATTACGAATCTCCCGAAATCTCAGCAAATATTTTTTCACCCAAACTGGATGATACTTTCAGGTAATGATCAGTACACTAAGGCGACTTGGTTCCCCAAATTTCGTTCTTCTATGTTGAAGCGTTCATTTGCAGTAACAGTTTGAATTTTTAGGTTTCACTCTGTTTTCTCCTATATTGATAGGTGTATTTGGAACTCTAAATCCAACACGGTTTGTGCTAGCTTCTTGAAACTTGACACAATAAAGTAGTTTCACGTTCCATCTCTATGTTTTGTTTCCTCTTGATGTATCCCTAAGCAGTGACTGGCGAGAAACACTTTCATGGAAAGGGGTTGCCAAGCTTCCAAAAATTACGAATCTCCAGAAATCTCAGCAAATATTTTTTCACCCAAACTGGATGATACTTTCAGGTAATGATCAGTACACTAAGGCGACTTGGTTCCCCAAATTTCATTCTTCTATGTTGAAGCGTTCATTTCCAGTAACAGTTTGAATTTTTAGGTTTCACTCTGTTTTCTCCTATATTGATAGGTGTATTTGGAACTCTAAATCCAACACGGTTTGTGCTAGCTTCTTGAAACTTGACACAATAAAGGAGTTTCACGTTCTATCCCTATGTTTTGTTTCCTCTTGATATAGCCCTAAGCAGTGACTGGCGATAAACACTTTCATGGAAAGGTGTTGCCAAGCTTCCAAAAATTACGAATCTCCAGAAATCTCAGCAAATATTTTTTCACCCAAACTGGATGATACTTTCAGGTAATGATCAGCACACTAATGCGATTCGTTTCCCCAAATTTCGTTCTTCTATGTTGAAGCGTTCATTTGCAGTAACAGTTTGAATTTTTAGGTTTCACTCTGTTTTCTCCTATATTGATACATGTATTTGGAACTCTATATCCAACACGGTTTGTGCTAGCTTCTTGAAACTTGACACAATAAAGTAGTTTCACGTTCTGTCTCTATGTTTGTTTCCTCTTGGTGTAGCCCTAAGCAGTGACTGGCGAGAAACACTTTCATGGAAAGGGGTTGCCAAGCTTCCAAAAATTACGAAACTCCAGAAATCTCAGCAAATATTTTTTCACCGAAACTGGATGATACTTTCAGGTGATGATCAGTACACTAAGGCGACTTGGTTCCCCAAATTTCGTTCTTCTATATTGAAGCGTTCATTTCCAGTAACAGTTTGAATTTTTAGGTTTCACTCTGTTTTCTCCTATATTGATAGATGTATTTGGAACTCTAAATCCAACACGGTTTGTGCTAGCTACTTGAAACTTCACACAATAAAGGAGTTTCACGTTCTATCTCTATGTTTTGTTTCCTCTTGATGTAGCCCTAAGCAGTGACTGGCGAGAAACACTTTCATGGAAAGGTGTTGCAAAGCTTCCAAAAATTACGAATCTCCAGAAATCTCAGCAAATATTTTTTCACCCAAACTGGATGAAACTTTCAGGTAATGATCAGGACACTAACGCAACTTGGTTCCCCAAATTTCGTTCTTCTATGTTGAAGCGTTCATTTCCAGTAACAGTTTGAATTTTTAGGTTTCACTCTGTTTTCTCCTATATTGATAGGTGTATTTGGAACTCTAAATCCAACACGGTTTGTGCTAGCTTCTTGAAACTTGACACAGTAAAGTAGTTTCACGTTCTATCTCTATGTTTTGTTTCCTCTTGATGTATCCCTAAGCAGTGACTGGCGAGAAACACTTTCATGGAAAGGGGTTGCCAAGCTTCCAAAAATTACGAATCTCCCGAAATCTCAGCAAATATTTTTTCACCCAAACTGGATGATACTTTCAGGTAATGATCAGTACACTAAGGCGACTTGGTTCCCCAAATTTCGTTCTTCTATGTTGAAGCGTTCATTTGCAGTAACAGTTTGAATTTTTAGGTTTCACTCTGTTTTCTCCTATATTGATAGGTGTATTTGGAACTCTAAATCCAACACGGTTTGTGCTAGCTTCTTGAAACTTGACACAATAAAGTAGTTTCACGTTCCATCTCTATGTTTTGTTTCCTCTTGATGTATCCCTAAGCAGTGACTGGCGAGAAACACTTTCATGGAAAGGGGTTGCCAAGCTTCCAAAAATTACGAATCTCCAGAAATCTCAGCAAATATTTTTTCACCCAAACTGGATGATACTTTCAGGTAATGATCAGTACACTAAGGCGACTTGGTTCCCCAAATTTCATTCTTCTATGTTGAAGCGTTCATTTCCAGTAACAGTTTGAATTTTTAGGTTTCACTCTGTTTTCTCCTATATTGATAGGTGTATTTGGAACTCTAAATCCAACACGGTTTGTGCTAGCTTCTTGAAACTTGACACAATAAAGGAGTTTCACGTTCTATCCCTATGTTTTGTTTCCTCTTGATATAGCCCTAAGCAGTGACTGGCGATAAACACTTTCATGGAAAGGTGTTGCCAAGCTTCCAAAAATTACGAATCTCCAGAAATCTCAGCAAATATTTTTTCACCCAAACTGGATGATACTTTCAGG